>NC_141616.1:9786043-9966091 GCF_047967505.1 Dipteris shenzhenensis
TTGTTGACAATATTTCTACTGTGGGACCATATGTTTGGGGTACCAATCATTGTTTGTAATGGATCCTAAGTTTTTGCAATGATATCTGATTTTGTTATCCATGGCTCTACAAATTATATATGCATCGTGGTTTCTAGTGTAGAGTTGATTGACAATTGTAGTGGTTCTCAATACATCTCATTATGTGTGGTTGATGTTGTCGTGTCGAGTTGGTTGACAACTGTGGTGGTTGTCAATGCATCTCATTATGTGCCATTGGTGTTGTTGTACAAAATTGGTTGACCATCATTATGTATATGTGTTGTTTGTCATTGTTTCTTTGAGAAATACTAACCCTTTTCGTACAGAGTTGGTCGACCACTTTGTTGGTTGTCAATGCAACTCATTATGTACACTTTTCTTGCTTCTGTGTGTGTAGGTCAACGAGGACATTGCCCTTCTTTCAAGATGGGGGTAGAGGACGTGAATTCATGTGGAATTTATTTTTAAATTCTCGCAAAATCAAACGTGAATACTCCAAGCCTTGAGGGCATAGGATGCTAGCCACGTGTGTGGGTCTTGGGAAATTGAAAATTCCTAGCAGGACCATGGAATGTCTAAATGTGCAATGGAATTCTCTTGGAATTAGTTAATTATTTCTGATTGGCCAACAAAGGGTGTAAAAAGAGTGATGCATTAAAATATATATTTTAGGTCACCACATGTTTCACACCCGAAAAAACAAGTTTGCCCTAATTTGGAAGTAAAGTGGGGAAAAGCATGCAAGGCATGTTATAAGTCCATTAGGAAAGCTGGGCGCCTGATTATCTGGTGTTTCCATCCAAGAGAAGGTCATCTCTACTGCCAGGAGGAGTGGTGCATATTTTCACAAACAAGGTGTCCGGGGGTGGAACAGAGCAAGTTCGTTGTGAAGAATCATTTTCTAGCTGCTACCAAGGTGTTTAGGGGAGTTTTGGGGCTATTGGTGGTGGTTCGTGTAGCTCTACGACCAATTTCTTGCTTCTTGTCGTTGTTCAATTGCAAAAAGCTGAAAAGAAAATAGATGATTTCTTTCTCTGGGTTGATGGTTGCTACTAGTGTTTTGTTTTGACATTCCTGGGAAGGAACTAAAAATAGGAGAATGTTTTCTCTCTCTATTGGTTTCTTGGAGGCTGGGTTTGACCAAAAGAGGTGCGCTTTGCTGTGTGGGGCTCGTACCAGTCATTGGTGTTGATCTTTGATTCATCCCTATTTGTAGGGAATTGATTTTCAGCCTATGCATGGGCTGAAAATTCTCTGTTGGTAGTTTGGAGAAGTGATTGGTGTCTTGGGCATTGCATGCACATCAGTTGTTGCGAGGGCAGAACTAAGGAAATTATTTGTGCTAGTTTTGATTTGCCTATGGTTTTGTAGGACACCAGAAGCACTTGTAAATGGTTCTTTGGCATGGTTATAAAAACTTAAAGAAATACCACAATGGGCACCAGAGTTTGGGGCCAATTAGTGTCACTGTATTTGAGTTGGGGAATTCTAGCTCTTGTGTGATTCTTTGTGCCAACTGTGGAATTGTTTTATGATGTACTTGTTGAAGATGTGTAGTCAGTTGTACTGTTGAAGAGCTGAGAGAGATGGCACAAGACTGTCTAGAGTTCTAGGGAATGCCATATGAAAATGCAACTAGATTCCTAGAAAAGATGGAATTTACAGAGGTTCCATAGTCACATTATGGAAAGACCCTCCAGATCTAAGTTCACCATACATTTGCTACCAACGATGGGCACACCATGGCAACAATGGCAAGATTGCACTTTTTAGCCAATGCTCAGGGCCACTTTAAAAAGCCACTAACAAGATTGGCACGTGAATAAGGGGGGCTTCACAACCATTTGGGGACAAATTGTGGCCCCTTATCTTGTGTCTAACTCTTTTGGGTTAGTAAATGGAAGTCGCCCACCCTCACATTTGTATAGAGCAAATACTAATAACTTGAAAATATATACCTTTAACAAGCTAAGCACGAACAATGTGTGGTTGAGTGGCTTATGCCAATCATTGGAATGGTTGGGTCATGAGTTCAATACTCCCCAACACCATTTCCACTGATGCCTTCATACATTGTTGTGATTGGAAGTTCTACCCAACTCTATGGCCATGGTTGGGAGATTCATGGAAATCTATCCATGGGTCTCCTCCAGGGTATGTGTGTAGGCATGTGAAGGTAGTTGCAAATATTATTGGGCAACTGTTCCTTTTAGTGCTTGTGCATTTGTGGGTCATGTCTGGCTGTGTATGTAGGAATGTGAAGGAAATTTTTGTTTTTTGTAAATATCAGGGGACAATGGTTTCTTTTAGTATTTGAGCACCTAGAGTCCCCCTCACCATTTCCACTTATGCCTACATCCATTGTTGTGATTGGAAGGGGACATCTACCAATCTTCTACCCAACTCCATGGTTGAGATTGGGAGTTTTATGCAAAGATGTCCACCTATCCCATCTAGTTGTGTATGTAAGAGTTTGAAGGCAGTTACAAATATCATTGGACAATGACTCATTTTAGTTACTAAAACCCAAAGTAGAGTGGATATCTTGCAAGATGCCTATAATGAAGCTGTAAGAGAATTTGACATTCTTCAGTAGCAATTGATAGAATCAAATACAACTATTGCCAAAGAGCATTAAGTGGAGGAGTTGAAGGAGAACATTTACACCCTTAGGGTAAGGGAGGACCGAATCAAGAAAAAACTTGCTTGTGTAAAGGTGAGATTGTGGTATTGATAGTTGGAATAGTTAAAGGAGAAGACTATCCTCTTGAGATGGAGTAGGGTCATAAGTCACTATCTATAGTGGGCACATTATAGATGAGTGCCATGTCAAATGGCCCCAATGTGGCCACTCTACAATGTGTTTTGCTTTGGGGTGTTTATGCATGCAACCTTAATATGCAGAGCTTGTAAAATGCCAATGATCAAGTCATATGCACACCAAATGTGCCTGCCTCCTATAACTATCCACCCAAAGAGAGTAGCAATTGTACATGCATTGATGATAAGAAGAAAGGAATAGGTTGATGAAGGAGAGCAATAGACTCTTGATGAAGAAAATAAGAAGAGCCTTAATGAAGGGAGCTCAAGCTATGTGATGAAGGAAATAAAAAGAAGAAGAAGAAGAAGAAGACAGCAAAGGAGGAGGAGGAGGAGGAGCACGATGAAGGTGGCTCAAAGCAACCTGATGAAAGCAACTCAAAGAAGAAAAGAAGGTGGATGTACTAGTTATAAAAGATGGGTGGTTTCTAATTGCAACCAATGTCTTTGTCAGTTGATAAAGTATTTTCCATTTGTCCAATAGTTTGTAAATAGTAAAAAAGTTGATATACATGTAATCCAAGAAACACCTGATGAGAATGGAGTGAGTAGGAAAGATTACACATCAATTTTCAAATTGGTGTCAGCAAACTTGAAAGATTATAGGATAAAACATGTGCTCTTTCAGAATCCTGTAAACTTGTGGAAGTTAAGACGAATTTCAATCAACAAGTAAATGATTGTATTGGATAGTATTTCTAGGTGTATGAAAGTGACAAGGGAAGCAATATGTATAATCCTTAAAACATATTTTTTGTTGATTTTTAACTAATACAACTATAATTAGAAAAGCACATTTGGTGGCTAAGATCATTTGAGGTAAGCACACACTTGGATTTCAAATAATATGCTATATTTCTAAAAACCAAGAAGTTGCTTTGTTTTGTTAATAGGTGACATTAGGATATGCTAGTGAGGAAAGAATGAATTTTCTATACTATGTAGTGTGTTATATTGCAAGTTGTCCATTGATTTTCCAAAATCCTTTAGCTCTTCTTCAAATGCATGGTGGCCATTCTTGCTCCACGTCTATTTGTTACAAAATATGAATAGTTGGTCTAATGGTTTCCATACTTTTGTTTTAACATTTCATACAAGCTCTTTTCCTTATGATCTTTAATTGCCTTGTATATGAGCTTCCAAAGGCCATACTCCACTTTAGAAACATATCTCAATGTTGTGCCTAATTTTACTTTGCTTTGTGGTTGAGATAAAGCCTTCTAGCTTTGACCACACCAATAGATGGCTTGATAGGGGCTTCCTTTCCATTTGTTGATATCTTAAGGTCATTTGTAATATGAACATCTCCTCTAGGGAGACCAATGTACATCTATACTTTTTTGAAAGCTTGAGTTGCCTTGAAACTCAATCATATAAATCCAATATAAATAAATTGTTAGCTTTTCATTGATTAGTGTGAAATGTGCATATGCATACATTGCACCATGGGATATGAAGAATAGCTTTGAATTTTGAGTCATCAAATTGTCTAGGTGCTCTCATCCACCCCTTAGGATCCTTGGTGTATGTTGGTTCCTTACATAAAGACATGGAGAATTTGAATTGGCTCTTTTGCTTATGTGAATATGTGGGGGTTAAAGGTCACTGTGCCTTTACCCCGGTTATGTACAATACTCAAACACATATATAAATGAATGAAAAAGAAGATTAGGGTGGTTCTGCACCCACCAAAACTTGTGTGGCTCTCTGTTTCTCTCTCTCTCCCTCTTCCGTTCTTGCTTCCGTTGAGAGCACTCTCAACTGGTATCAGAGCTCGAGGGATCTAGCTGAGCGTGCGTGAATGCCTGGAAGCTCACTAGCTCTGTAGGAGGAAGGAGAAGCTCTATGGGAAGCTTTGTGGGTGACTTTACTTGCATCCAAGTGTGCAGAGACCTTGGACTCAGGAGGTCCTAAAACTTCTATGTTGCTCATCATTCGCACTCCGGTGGAGTTTACAAACAGCTCTGTTTCCAAAAACGTTTTTCAGTCCGTGTGTTAGACCCAGTGATTGAGACCACGGTTTCCAATACCGTTTGTCCCATTGCGTTTCGAATGCCCAAAAACCCCTACCTGTCAATTCTTGCTTCCATTGAGAGCACTCTCAACTGGTATCAGAGCATAAGGCACCCATGAGGGATGTTGAAATGAGGAGAATCACTTTCCAGGATGTGAATCCACCTGCATATGTTGATAGACAGCAAGCTGTCCATGCACCAAATGTGCAAGAAATGGTACCACCGAATACTCCCACAGGTATACAATCAAGGGTAGATGATGGATCATCTATTGGTGGAAATGATGAGCCAAATGTGGCTGATATGCAGGTGGGACAACAAGCTCAAATGCCCTTGAGAAGATCATCTAGAGTGTCTAGACCGCCTGATAGGTTTGTTCCAGGGGTACTATAGCATACATAAGACTCCCAACTGCTGATGCATAAGGAACCTTGACCATCATGGCCCTTTCCTCATCTAATTTGGGACTATCTGTATGGCTCAGGTTCACATATGGAGGTAATGGAGTATTCACTGCCTTCCCTCCCTCCATATTGAAATGCTGCAATACTTTTGTAACATACTCCTTCTGTGAAAGCCAAAGGAGTTTCCTACTCCGATCACGCGTGATATGCATACCAAGAATATGACCTGCAAGTCCCAAATCCTTTATATCAAAGGCCTCATGCAACTTGGCCTTTAATGCATCTAGCTCATAAGTATTCTTGCTAGCTAATAGCATATCATTCACATACAGTGCCAGGATTATTAGGCTATTATCCTTAGCCCTTTTAGTGTAGAGGCAGTGATCAATTTCACTCCTTCTAAAACCCTGGGACCGAATGAAAGCATCAAACTTCTGATACCATTCTCTTGGCGCTTGCTTAAGACCATAAAGACTCTTCTTGCAAACTAAATGCTCTTTGCGCTTTTCTTCAAAGCCTTCCGGCTGCACCATGTAAATTTCCTCATGCAAATCCCCATGCAAGAAAGCTGTCTTGACATCCATCTGCATAAGCTCCATATCCTCTGTTGCCACTAGTCCAAGCATGCATCTAAGTGTGGTCATCTTCACAATCGGAGAGAATATCTCATCAAAGTCCACACCCTTCTCTTGCTTGAACCCTTTAGCGACCAAATGGGCCTTGTACTTAGGCACATCATCACCTGTGACCTTCATCTTGTAGACCCATTTACATGGCAATGCTTTCTTTCCATGTGGCAAAGAAACCAAGTCCCAAGTCTTATTCTTCATAAGTGAACTCATCTCTGATTGCATAGCATACTCCCACTTGCATTGATCCTCGCACATCATAGCCTCTCTGTAGCAAGAAGGCTCCCCGCAATCAGTAAGCATCATACATACTAGACCAGACATTGCATTTGCAGTGGGAGTTGTTAGCCGGTATATGGCTAATCCAGGAAAGAGGCATTGGGGAGGCAGTTAAGTGCATCATGAGGTACATGAAGGGTACCAAGGAGATGTGCATCTGCTTTGGTAAAGGAGACATGCGTGTACTTGGGTACACAGATTCAGACTATGCAGGGCATGTGGATAGTAGGAGATCCACTTCTGGTTATGTCTTCACCTTTGTAGGTAGTGCAGTGTTGTGGATGTCTCGTGCACAGAAGTACGTTGTTTTGTCTACCACAGAGGCTGAGTATGTTGCAGCCATAGAGGGTTGCAAGGAGGCTATATGGCTTGATCGGCTAGTGGGAGATTTGGGAATCCATACAGGTGTACCGACATTGCATAGTGATTCCATGAGTACTATTCAGCTAGCACGAAATCTGGTCTTTCATGCAAAGACCAAACACATTGAGGTCAGGTACCATTTCATCAGGGAGGTACTTGAGGACAAGCACATAGAGCTTGTCAAGGTTCATACAGATGATAACCCTACAGATATGCTGACGAAGAGTCTACCTAGTCAGCAGTTTGAGTATTGTCGTGTATTGATGGGCATTGGATAGTATGCTCACTGGTTGTTCTCCCTTAAAGGCACATTGTCCTTTAAGTGGGAGGTTGTGGGGGTTAAAGGTCACTGTGCCTTTACCCCGGTATGTACAATACTCAAACACATATATAAATGAATGAAAAAGAAGATTGGTTCTGCACCCACCAAAACTTGTGTGGCTCTCTGTTTCTCTCTCTCTCCCTCTTCCGTTCTTGCTTCCGTGGCAGAGCTCCTCGCTGAGTTCTCGGAGCAGAGACAACATTCTGTTGGTGAAAATTTTAAGGGCAAAATTTAGCCCAAAGGCGAATTTAAAGCAATGTGGACTACATTGTATATAAAATAATGTTAAACATTAGCCCCAAAAACTTATTTTCATTTTGAGTTCTCTCTCTCTCTCTCTCTCTCTCTATATATATATATATATATATATAGTTTAAATTTTTCGCTTTTGAAATTGAAAGACCAGTTTGGCCGACATTATCTGGCTTTTGGCCAGCATTTGGCTGGCCTAATTTTCCCCTAAATTGGGGATTGTGTAGCCTGTAGCTTAACAGAAGCTGCTACCTAGTTTTAGATATGATAATGGCAAAAGGGAAGGAAGAGAGTGTTATAGCTTTGAGATTTCATGAGGGGAAGAGAGCTACTATCTAGCTTTAGAGAGGATGGAGGACAAGGTTTTGAGGGAGACTTTGAAGAGTGGAGGACTTGCAGCTTGCTACACAGGTTTTAGGGGGGAGGCAATAGTTTTGATAGAGGTGGTAGGAGTACAAGCATGTCACTTACCCAAAGAGCTCACCATCATCAGGAAGGCTCCATGGGGTGAGAAGGCATAGGCATGGTAGATGCACATGGGGCAAGGAAAATAAGGAGCTTGTGCTCATAGATCAAGGAAGCCCATGAGCCGAGAGCTGAGGAGGAATTTGGTTCAGCGTTTGAGAAGCCCTATGTGTGGGTTGAAGCCACGAGTGCTACCATTGGGAGAGTTATACATGCTCAATAGGTAACATGCTTTAGTTTCTTTCCGATATCAGTGCTAGCCTTCATTATTACTTAGTCTATACATGCTCAATAGGTAACATGCTATAGTTTCTTTTTGCCTTCATTGTGAGTGCTCAATAGGTAACATGCTATAGTTTCTTTTGCCTTCTCCCTAAGTGGTAGCCTTCATTATGACTGAGTCTGACAAAAACTCAGTATGCAGACCTTTGTATGAATGTATGCTTGTAGAGAGTGAGCATACAATGTTCTCCACCACTACTACATTAGTGGGGATGTCATAGTAGCTGGTCCCTACTAAGCATAATGAAGTTGATGGTTTATAATCTAGTGGATGATTGCCATGAAGTTAAGCTGCATTTTTTCATGTGATGAGTTTGGGCATTTTCCGATTCATCTAGTTATATCTTTTTGCTATCAATATACATCTCATCTAAAAATTCCTTATTGTTGTTACTATACAGCTTTCGGAAAGTGAGTACATCAAATTGTGTTCTGGACTCATGTTTGGCTTGTTATTGTAGTGCTAAATCCTCTTGGAACTCTTTTTATTTAAAGACATCATTACTTTTGCTAGCTTTCACCTTTGTAAGATGGGTCTTCAGTCTCAAACTTTGAACGTAGCCCTCTCGTGTTTTAGCTTTTCATTACCATTAACTTTATGTTATTCGTGTTAGCTTCCCTCTTAGGGTGGATGGATTTCTGTTTCAAATAACATCTATAGAGTGATTTCATGCCACATAAGGTGGCATTGTAAGTGCACTTAACATGGGGCATACCTCAGCTTGTGGCATTTGGCATTTTGGCGACAACAAACAACTGTAAACAAGAAAAAGTCACCACCACACTTTAGTTGATCTAATCTCCGGCTCATAGCGGATATGACTTGAAATTTGTTTCTTTTTAATGATACCTATGTTTGGTATTTGCTTTAATGGAGTCTCATTTTGTTTGGTCTTTTAATTGCTCCGTTGAAGTTCTTTGCATTGATAATTCGTCTTTAATGTTTCGTTAAGCTGTCGCTACTACCTTTGGACATAATTGTTGCTACCAAGGACAACGAAGGCACCCAAATCCAGAAGCCCCAAGATGATGGGCTTACAACTGTCATTAAGCCAAAAAGCCAACACAAGGCTAATCCTACATCCTTGAATAGATTTACTGGTCTTCTGCTAGAAGCCTTTGATCCTTCTCAAGACACATCAGAGAGCTAATACTGTGGGGAAGACTCTGAGATTCAGATGGTGAAGAAATAATTATAGCCACATAGGCTAGAGACTCTCTTGCGGATGAAGTAGACATGATGGATGGCACTCAATGCTCAATTTTCAGGATTGTTAGGTAGTACGATAACTAATAGTAAATGCTCTTTTTCAGGACTGTCAGGCAGTAGGACATCAATCACCAAAGAGTAAATGCTCTGCTTTAGGACTGTCAGGCTGTAGGACAGTGAACAAAAAGCATAAATGCTTTCTTTCAGAACTGTCAGTAAATGCTATTTTTCTTTAGTAGCTGCTCAAGGCAAGCCCCTTTGTGTAGCCCCATTTAGAGTCAAACCATCCTTCACACCTCAGCTAAATTACAACTATTGTTGCCCTCATTTATTTATCCACTGCTGAAGCCAAAGGCACGCGTTGGAGGAGACACGTAACAGTAGTCATGAGCTGGTTTCTAGGCAAATCTGCTGCAACCTACTTCAACTATCTTCATCACCTTCATTGAGAGATGTTGGCTGAATTTGCGAGCAGTAAACTTCACCAACCTCTTCAAAAAATTTCTCTATTTTAAACTAAGATTTTGCATGCTTATTAAAATATGCATTTCCAATAAATTTGCAGTGTTTTGTATGTGTTTCTTTGTCTCCAATTTGCTGTTACAAAATCCTAGGTGAGCATTGGTATTTGGGTAGCAAACACAACAAGCTTCCACTCGTCTTGGTTCTTTTTTTCTTACAAATAGTAGCATCATGAAAAACGAGATTATGAAGAAAGCATGAAACACATTTCCTCCCATTGTGTTCTGTGAAAGACCAAAACCACCAAATGATTCTCCGTGGTGTTGCAAGCATATAGGTTTACAATATGTTCTATCAGCATCCTTTTGGGGCATGGATGCATAAGCAAGAAAGATGTTTTGTCTCTTCAAACATAGAGGTTACTAACTCACTAGTTCTCAATGGATTTCATCTGGTTTCCTTTTAGCTTCCTCAACCACACTAGCACATACATCCACAACATCAATGAATGTGATCCTAAGCCTTCAGCCTACATTTGACTAAATGGTTATATGGTCTCTCTACCATGCCCACTCTGGGCGCACAGTGATTGTGACACCCACATTCTGTTGTGGCATCTCTAGCTAGCATCATCTATGAGGCCGAAATTCCCAGACACATTGACAAGGGTTGTTCCCACAATAAAACTCAACCCCAATCCATTAACAGCAATAGTAGCATGAATCACTCAACGCTCTTCTAGGGCTGCCATGCTAGCACACACACCCACAATGCAGGTGAAGGTGATTTTGTTTTGCTGAAAACCCTTAGCTGGCCAAATAGCTATCGGGCCTCCTTGTCGCTCAATGCTAACCCCAAGGAATTCTCAACATCAAGGAATCTTTTCCCTTCCACTTCCTTGTTGGAAAGTAGCTTACGCAAAGGATTCAACCTACACTTCCTCGCCTTACCAATCTTTGCTAAACTTACCTCCCTTCGCTAGAGAAGCCTCAGTGGACAAGCGAGTTCAACTTTGATTGGAAGAAGGCCAGGGAGGTAGTTTGATACTTAGGGTGTCCAATAGGGTTGGCATATCCCTCAAGCGGAGGTTGGTTGGTGCCTCAAAGGAATAGATGACAAGTTTAAATGATCAACATTTCTAGGAAACAGGATATTAAAACATGTGCAGACCTGCAGGACATGAGCACCTAGTTGGACTATTGCGGGACATGGCCAAAATTATATGTGAGCATGATATCAAAGTGAGCATGATATTAAAGCATGGACAGACCTGCAGGACATGACAAGCATGCCATGGCTCGACCTGCAAATAGTAGAACAACATGAACTCACCCACTGAAAAACACACATGTTGTATTACCTAATAGACAATGTGAAGAGTTAAAGAGTTTCAGAACTATCAGTAAACTTTTTCTGGACTGTTAAGGTAATAGGACAGTGAACAACAAACACTAAGTGCTTTATTTCAGAACCATCGGGCAGTAGAAAATATGCATACTTGTTGATACTCACTACATTTATTCCCAAACAAGCCTAATACCAGCAAAATTTCTTGTATGCAAAGACCAACCAAGTTTCTCCTGTCAAAGGCTTTATCATTTTTGACTTTCCAGATCTGCAAAACGATGACTGCTCTGATCAAGTTCCAGACTTTACTCTGGGCATCGTTCATCCTGCCTATCTCCTAGTAGAAAGTGTTTCCAGCTTGGGCCAAAAGAGAGTCCTGCATTTTCTCTCCACTGTTTAATTTGTTTCCATACCACCTGAATCGACGGACACTACCAGAATACATTATGGGTTTCCTTGTCCCGCAGAATACACAGGAGGGACATATATCCTTCCATTTCTCAATCCTTACTCACATCGGAAACTTTCCAACAAGCAGCCTCTATAGGGTGTAATTCAGTTGGCCGAAGGCATGCTGTCCCACACCCTTCTTATACTCATGGCCCATGACTCTCGACTGGTCTTGGGTGCTTCCCGGATCCAGGTATTCTTCGCTGCTTGCCATCCACTGCCAGAGTGTGGTTCTACAAAGTCCTTGAGATTAGTTTGTGGAGAGGTTTCCCTCTGCCATTGACCCAGCCTCTAAAGTTGTTGTGGCTAACAAAGGTAGGGCTGGAAGACCAATCTTCTTTTACCGTGTACAGAAGCTCCTATACAAACCTCTTCTCTCAGTTGTTGAGCTCGGATTGGAGTTCAATCATGTCAATCATGTCCCATATGTCAGTCTAGATCTGGATTCCCTTTCTCTTTAGCCTCCTTGCAAGTCTTGGGTTGACTCTTCAGTAAAGGGGGCCCATTGATAAACGCTCAATTGGAGAGCTAGATAGGACATCCCCCATCAGCCTTCTAGTACTGCTCCATTGGCAATCTGCAAATCAGATGACTGCCAACTTGGTAAGAATTTCTCATTGAGGCGGTACTATTTACTCAGAAAGCAACAGGTCTTGCCAACTCTGTTGCCACGGATTCCGATGGCAGCTTGGGACATAATCCAATGCTTGGATATTATTGCCCAAGGGCGCATTGAGGCTAATTTCTAACATTTGAAAGGAGATCGGTTTTTATATTTTAGTCTATTTTTTGTTTCCCCCCCCCCCCCCCTCATCCAAAAGACCCCCCCTCCCCTTGGGCCTCACATATTATAAAAATATGTACAAATATTAAAATCTTGCATATTTTTCAAGGTATATGCCTTATATTTTGTGGGAGGGGGGACATGAGATTTTCCTATTTTTCCCTTGCATATTTGAAAAATTTAAAGGAAATCTATGCATATTCTATATGGACCTTGTCCGCCCATACCCTGGATTTTGAATGAGGGTAGTAACATAATACATATTGAGTTGGTGCCCCAGGATTTTAACACTATAGTAGGAGGCACTATAGTAGGAGCAACACTATATTAGGAGGAGTGCCCTGCACACTTGTTATCATTGCCACTATCCATCGACTGGGAAGATGCTTCACGTTCACCCCCATTGCTCCACGCATTCACAACTACGTTTGTAGGTGACGATGAGCAGATATGGGCAATCATACCACCTCTTCACATGCATACTTATACAATGTGTGAACATTGGAATGTCTATACTAATCGACTCGTACTCTAGTTACCAGCACTTTCAAAACCTCCAAATCAAACTCACGTTTGAAGTTCCACTAGAAACCCTTTGAATTGAACATTGAAGTCATGGCCGCAGAGGAACCAATAAGAACCCCCCTTTGAGAGGGAAGGCCAAAAGTACCACTATACTAGGAAGAAACACTATACTTAGGAGGAAACACTATACTTAAACGAAACTTCCATGCACGATTGTTACTTGGCCAACACTAGAGCGTTTTATGACACTCTAAAATCCAACAAAGCCATGTGGCACATTTGACACCCTTAGGTCAAGTATGCTCTTAGAATGACCATACTATACTAGGCAATTAGAGAAATCTATATCTATTGGAAGGGACATAGTTGTTGATAAGAATTTTTCCTTTAGTAGTGAAAGATTGCAAGAGGGAGCAAGCAATTGAGCGAAAGAGCAAGAGGTGTAAGAGGGAGTAAGAGGGAGCAAGAGGTGGAAAGAAAGAACAAGAGATTACAACTTTGATAGTGCATGACTTGAATTGCCTTACCATAAAAGTTTGGGGGAATGCAAGCCATTGGCCAAGCAACCGCTTGTTTCTAGCATTTTGCTTTTCAATAATTCGTAACAAAGAAAAATTACATTGGCAATACATACTAGATTGAGCCGTTGATAACACAATTGCATGGAGTTGGTACTTATATAATCGGTTTGCAATATACTTCACAAGCTTTGGCGATGCCGATAGTGATGCAAACAGTGTGTTGCTAAGCGACTCAAGTTTCTTTCCAATTTTAAGAGTTGTTAATTTCTTTTGTTTATATTTTTGACAAGGTTTCTAGCTTTATACAATTATTACATGTTCCCGTGCCTACTTAAGTCTCCATTGTTCGGGTCCCTCACTTTTCTAAAAATAAGTGAGAGAATTTATTAACTTTGAGAGCCTTGAAGGTACCCACCAAGCAAATACGAGATAAGCCATAAAACATATGGGCGAATGTCATCCTGATGGGAAAATGGGGCGCAGCCACAACTCAAGTCCCTTCCCCACGACTTCGACGGGACGGAGGGACCTGGACTCCTGGAGTTACCCATCCTCCATAAGAAAATGCTTCTTTTCCTCCCGTCAAAGTCGTGGGAAGGGCCGAACTGACGTTCGAAACATGATAGGCAAACTGCGCAGATTTGACTTTTCAGAAAGGCGGCATCGGTGATGAGCCGTCCATCGACCCACAACTTTGATGGACATAATTTGAGTGGTGAGTTCTTTTGATGTGTAGGAGATGTTGTGGCGTTCAAGAGCATTTCCCGATCAAGAGATCTTGAAGATGGTACGGACTCGACAATTTTTGCTTGCTCTCCTGATATCTGCCACACAACGAGCATCCAGACGCGAGTAGATTACCAATAATAAGTTTCCAGACAAAAGTGCATCCCTTGCTGGGTTTGTTTTCAACAGCAAAGCTCTATCGATTGACATGCCGGGCAGAATCTGAATTATTACCGCATGATGTTTTATGCGCACTTCGTCCTGAAAGCCTTAAGATAAGTAAACTTGGAATGTGCATGATCCGAATAATCTTTACGAGCATCTGGTCAGCCAAGACACATTCTTTCCTGCCTTGGTGGGCTCGCATTTGTCCCACATTTACAAAAATCTTCCTTAATGCGTAGAGTATGATTTCAATTGGCCTCGCACACGTAGCACATGCATACGAGGGAACACTCACGATACATGTTTCCTTCGCTTTAAACAATCTTAGTGATTCTTATGGGGAGAGGAAGAGACTTGCTTAGAGGGTAGGTTTGCTTGTTCCATTCCTAACATAAGGGTAGAAAATGTAGCAATTTTAAAACGAGGAACACCCAAAGCTTTCTCATTTTCATTTTTTTTTGTTTATCTTTGACATGATCTTATTATCTTGTATAAGAAATCCAAAATACTTGTTTTCAAGAAAAGGACTTCTATTAAGTATGAACAAAACCCACAAGAGCAAGCTCAATGTGGAAATACAGCATGCAAGCATGAAAAAGAACACCCCAAAAGGGGCCAATAAAAAGCTCCTCACAACAAACAAGAAATAAACTAAGGTTGTGGCTAAAAGTGTCATCTCAACCTTTTAGTGCACTCCAAGAAATCAAAACTAGTTGAAATTTATTCTTTAACAAGATGAAGAAAACGATGGGCATCGCTATGCAAGTCCATAAAGGGCAAATGAATGAATATTTATTAACACTTCATCTAACACCAATGTGGCCAAATCTCTCTAAACTTCCCCCTACACAAAATAAGCTACTTCATAGAGTCAAGGCAAAAGCTTGTAGGCTAAACCTGTGTTACTATAACAATTACATAACTTATCATGAGATATCATGGAAAAATGTACCATATCCTAGTTACTAAAATTACTAAGTTGATCATTCAACTACATCCATTATCATTAATATCATTCAAGAAATTCAAGTTGCTAGATTCATTTTTGTCCAAAGCAATCATATAAAAATAAAGTTTTATAATTGAAAATGCTTATGGCATTCCTAGCATGATACATGAAATCATCATTTTTGTTATCATTTTTTTGATGGGAAACTTGAAATTGTGTAACACGTGAGGCATTATCCACTTGTTAATTAGTTTTAAATCATAGACTCTTAACCTCAAGTTAGGTGAGCATTGTATAGAAGGTATAAGACAACTTATTTTGTTTGGTAGCTCTAAATAGTGTTAAACCAACAAGGTTGAAATGAGGTCGAAATCCTTAAAAACATTTTCCATACAATACATCTTGCACATCACCTCACATCATATCTCATCATATTTATGCTCATATATTTGGTAAATTAATCCACATTCAACTAGGTGTTTTGTGATTACATAGGCTGTTAGATATGCTCAATGCCCCACCCTCTTAGTAACCACCAGTGGTCCAAGGTGCTCAAGTTATAAGGCCCCCATATGAGGAGAAGCCATTTGTGAGCCCGAGACACTGAATGGATCCTAACTTGCATGTCAAATGAGGTCTATCAAAATGAGACCGTTGATGGTAGAAAGGTGATTGTGTGGGAGCCCCTTATTATTATTGAGGCCTGGGGATAGTATAGGGAATATTCCCTAAATATTCCATGGATGACTAGTCGATTCCTCCGACTAGGTTGACTGGTCAACTTCACCGACTAGGTTGATTGGTTGGTTCCACCGACTACGTTGATCTGACTACCGCCCTCATAGCTATAAAGAGGCGACCTCCCCAGTCCATTGTTCCAGCAGTAGAGATCTTCCAACTAGTAGCTCTTCACCTAGTATCTGTCTAGATTGCCATCTAAGCTCCACTGTGGGAGCGCAGGGGTGGACAGAGCCATCATCTGTACTACATCAGTATTGAAGGAAGTTTTTATTCGTCTCTAGTTTGCTGTGTACTCTCTATTCTTTGTTCGGTTTCTATTCCGTTGCGTTGTGTAATTTAACATGGTATCAGAGCCTAGGCGGCTTTAAGGATGGAAGAGTAAAAGAGCGACGAGGGCTTCAACAGCATACGGAGTGATAGCAACAGAAAGCCGCTCGAGTTTAGCAACTGCAGCTGCACAAGCTGTACCAACAATCTAAGCATTGAGGATTTGCCCACCAGCCTTCATTGAAGGCAAGCGAGATGGTACGAACTACACTCTGTGGAAGTTTAAAATTATTGCTATTCTGGATTCATATGAGCTTTTGGAGGTAGTACTAGGGACTGACCCAGAACCACAAGGAACCCTCGACCTATCAAATCTAGGGAGTATGATACCTCCTAATGCCGACCTTTTACGAGCTTGGAGATTCAGGAACGTAGATGCTCTATGTGCCCTAGTTACAAGTACTACTGATAGCGTTTTGACCTTGATTCAACATACATCTAAGGCAATTGTGGCTTGGAACATATTGAAGAGTTAGTATGAGATGCGAAATAACACAAGGATCCAGAACCTGGAGAATCAGCTCGCAGTTGAGAAGTTTAATGAAGGAGAGACAGCAGAGGCGTTCATAACCCGAATCAAAAATCTGTGTGACCTAATGGCTGGCGTTGGGATACAAAAGACTAGTGAAGAGCTAGCTCGACGGTGTCTTTGGATATGTCCACCAAGGTTTGATGGATTGGTAATAGTGCTTAACACTCAGGTGAGACCCTAACCATTGTCATTTGGGGAGTTCTTGGCTTTACTTATGGAGGAGGAATTGAGGCTTAAAGCTTGAGATGGAGGTGGCAATGGGGATGCTGTGTTCTCTGCCACTACGAAAGGCAAAGGTGGTTCCTCCACCAAAGATGAGTCCTCTACTAGTGGTAATAAAAAGAAGAAGGGCGGCAAGAAGAAGTTTCAGGGAGAATGCTTCTACTGCAAGAAGAAGGGCCATGTGATTGGAGATTGCTGGGTCAAGAAAGCAGATGAAAAGAATGGTACCGTGAAGAAGACAGACAAGGGAAAGAGACAGCTAACACAGTGGAAGCAGAGTTGGATCTATTTTTGGCCATTGAAGAAGACTGTTCCTTAGTTCAAGGAGCATCAACCACTGATTCATGGGTGTTGGATAGTGGTGTCTCCTGTCACATGACCTACAAGAAGGGTCTATATTGTTCCATGTAGCCTCTACAGGAACCCATCACTGTGACGGTTGGAAATAACACCAAATGCCTTGTTGAGGGTACAGGTACGGTTTCATTTGTTTCTGTAAATGGAGATGTTAAGAAACTATCTAATGTGCTGTATGTTCCACAAATCAAGAGAAATTTGCCATCAGTTGCTTCCATAACTGACCTTAACTAGGAGGTGAGGTTCAACAAGACAGGAGCAAAATTTTTGGATAGTGCTGGCAATCTTGTTGGTAGAGAAGTAAGGAGGAACATGCTGTATGAGCTAAGTGCTCTTACATCCAATGCTGGAGTGGACACAAGCAGACTTTGGCACAAAAGATTTGGCCACATCAGATTTGCAGTGCTGAAGGAGATGCAGAAGCAAGGTATGGTTGCTCACTTACCTGCAGTAGCAAAAATCAAAGAACCATGTGAAGCTTGCATGACTCGGTAAGCAACAAAGAAAGGCATTCCCACAAGAAAGCAAGAATAGAGCAAATGCTCCTCTAGAGTTGGTGCATGTTGACTTGTGCGGTAAGATGCCTACACAAGACTTGGGGGGATCTTCCTATTTTTTATTGATTGTCAACGACTATACTAGGAAGATGTGGGTGTACTTTCTTTGTGAAAAGGCTCAAGCTTTTGGTAAATTGAAAGAATGGCTATAGCTTGTTGAAAATGAAACAGAGAGAAAAGTGAAGAAAATCAGATGGAATGGTGGTGGTGAGTTTGTTTCTATAGATTTTGGAGATTTTTGCAAGAGCAAAGGGATCAAGTGACAAACGATGACACCACATACGCCTTAGCAAAATTTGGTTGTTGAATGCCGAATGCGGACCACCATGGAGATGGGGAGGTGTATGTTGAAAGGTGCTGGACTGCCAAACCACTTTTGGGTTGAGGCTGTCAATACTACGATTTACATCCTTAATCACAGCTATACAAAGGCACTCAAAGGTAAAACACCACATGAGGCTTACAGCAGTAAGAAGCCATTTGTCTCCCACTTCAGAACGTTTGGGTGTGAATGCTATGCACATGTACCAGACAAAGAGAGAAACAAGCTACAGCCAAAAAGCACCAAATGTATCTTCTTAGGCTATTGTGATGAGAAGAAAGCCTATAAGTTGTATGACTGAGAGGCAAAGAAGATCATAGTGAGCTGCGATGTGGTGTTCAGGGAGCAGCCACATGTAGTGGAGGCGGAGAAGAGCTCTTCCATTTTATCATCAAGCGAAGAGGTAATTCACTATGGACTTGTCCCAAGAGCTATAAATGAGGAGAAAATATCAGATGATGAAGGTATAAGTCACCAACCTATTGTTACACCACCGAAAAAGCCATTGAAGCATTGGGTAAGGTAGCTCTATGACCATGATAACCAGATGCCTATGTCTGTTGAGCAACATGTAGATGGACCAAGGTAGTGATCATCTTAGAGAATCGAGGAGCAAAGGAGGGCTTCTACTCACATAGTCAATATGGCCTTGATGGCTGAGATTATTGCAAAAGTAGGAGCCATCGATTTTGGAGGAATTACTTGCAGACCGAGATTGGAAAAACGCTATGTAATTAGAATATGCTAGCATTGTGAAGAATGAAACTTGGGAGCTGGTAGATCGACCACCTTAACAGAAAGGTTATTGGCACCAAGTGGGTTTGGAAGGTAAAGTACAAGCCGATGGGACTTGGAAAAGTACAAAACCAGATTGGTTGCACAAGGATTTTCACAGGTTGAAGGGTTTGATTTTCAGGAATCTTTCACTCTGATTGCCAGAATGACCACTATTCGCACAGTACTATTGGTGCTACTCATAAAAAGTGGCCAGTTTATCAAATGGATGTTAAATCAACATTCTTGAATGGTGACCTCAAGGAGGAGGTGTACTGGCTCAGCCACCTGGGTTTGAGGCCCCCCATTCTGAGAACAAGGTATGTAAGATGAAGAAGGCTCTGTACGGGTTGAAACAGGCCCCAAGAGCATGGTACCAATGGATAGACAAATTCTTTCATAAATTAAACTTCAAAAGATATGCCTCAGATGCTTGATGTGTACAAGAAAGGTGGAAAATCTGCTATTATCGTTCTATATGTGGATGATCTCCTTATTACAGGTGACTATGAAGACATGATCCAGCAGACTAGAAAGGCATTGAGCATAGAGTTTGAGATGACAGACTTAGGCTTGATGCACTACTGTTTGGGGATTGAAGGTTGGCAAGAGCCAAGCAAGTTCTTCATCTCTCAGCTGAAATATGCAAGGGAAATCTTGAAGGCATTTGGTATGTCCGAGTGCAAGGAGATAGCTACACCTAGTCCCATCTTTCTGTGCAACACTAGACTGGACATCAGTTTTGTTGTTGGCATTTTGAGCGAGTTCTCTAATAAGCCTCGGGAGAATCATTGGAATGTAGGGATGCGGGTGCTCAGGTATGTGAAGGGCACTCTTGATTATGGCATCACCTATGGTATAGGCACTTCCTTGGCTGGTCATTGTGACTCAGATTGTGGGCTGGAGATGTTGATTCCAGGAAATCAATTTCTAGATATTGTTTCTCTTTAGGTTCATGTATCTTCTCTTGGATCAGTAAGAAACAACCAATAGTGGCATTCTCTTCTACCTAGGCTAAGTACAAGGCAACATGTTTTGCTGCTTGTGAAGCAGTGTGGCTGAGGAGGATCTTATGGCACATGGGATTGCAAAAGGATGAGGAAACTGTGTTGAGGTGCGACAATCAAAGTTGCATGGCCATTGCTAAATATTTAGTGTTTCATGCGCACAACACATATAGAGATTTAGTATCACTATGTGCGTGATTTGATCGAGGATGGGATAGTGGAATTGGTCTACTGTCCAATAGAGCAAAATGGAGCAGATATCTTCACCAAGGCACTCAGATGGATCAACTTCAAGGTCATCTTCAGAGACTTGGCATTGGGCTGAGAAGGTAGTTCACCTATGGTGCACATTGAGGGGGGGTGTTAGATATGCTCAATGCCCCACCCTCCTCTTAACTACCAGTGGTCCAAGGTTCTCAAGTTGTAAGGCCCCCATATGAGGAGAAGCCATGTGTGAGCCCAAGACACTGGATGCATCGTGACTTGCATGCCAGATGAGGTCTATCACAATGAGATCGTTGATGGTAGAAAGGTGACAGTGTGGGAGCCCCTTATTCTTGCTGGGGCCTGGCGATGGTATAGGAAATATTCCCTGAATATTTCATAAATGACTAGTCAGTTCCATTGACTAGGTTGACTGGTCGGCTTCATCGACTAGGTTGACTGGTCGGTTCC
Source organism: Dipteris shenzhenensis (assembly GCF_047967505.1). NCBI lineage: Eukaryota > Viridiplantae > Streptophyta > Polypodiopsida > Gleicheniales > Dipteridaceae > Dipteris > Dipteris shenzhenensis. Next base: position 9,806,549 of record NC_141616.1, read on the forward strand.
ACTGACTACGTTGATCTGACTACCGCCCTCATTGCTATAAAGAGGCAACCTCCCCAGTCCATTGTACTAGATCAGATCTTCCAGTAGAGATCTTCCAGCTAGTAGCTCTTCACCTAGTATCTGTCTAGATCGCCGTCTAAGCCCCATTGTGGGAGTGCACGGGTGGACGGAGCCATTGTTTGTACTACATCAGTATTGAAGGAAAATTTTATTCATCTCCAGTTTGCTATGTACTCTCTATTCTTTATTCAGTTTCTCTTCTGTTGTGCCATGTAATTTAACATAGGATAATCATGTCAATTATCCTTCCTCCTTACCCCTGCCCTATCCCTTTTGTATCAATTGTGGATTTTTGACTCTCCAGTAAAACCATTGTAGTTTGTTAAAGTACAAGATGCCATAAACTTTAATGTTCATGCGTACTCATTCCACACACTTGGCTTGATTACAAAGCCTTACATGTAAGATTTATTCAAGGGGTAATGTTTAAACCCCTACTTACAAATAGACATTGTGTCCCCTCCCTTAATAAGAATTAACTATTTTTGTTTTTGTGAACTCAAAAGCTTCTTTTGTATGTATTACTATTATTCTTTCACCCATTTTCTTGGTCATTCAGAACAATTATGAATACTCAAAAATTTGAGGTAAGTTTTCCATCCATGTTGAAATCACTTCTAGAGACTTCTTTTTGTTATTGGTAATTTTTAGAATTGTTCAAATTATAAAATCTATTTATTTTATCTTGCTCAAGTAGAAAGATATCATAATGTCTTCATTACTATGTACTTATTCCTTAAACATTACTCATAGATCAAATAAATTCTTGAATTGATGGATAATTATATACATATTAGATTATATACAACAACTTGTATCGATGTTTATTGCACATGCACGATGATCATGAGAAACTCACATGCTTTAGCAAATAACAGGAAACATAAATTTATTGGGTAGAAGAAATGTTCACTTATACATGTATTGAAAACCATGTTAAGTGATCAATATAGAGCATCTATAAAAGAGATTAAAATAATAAATTGAAAGGTATTAAAGATATGTATTTCTAAGGTGGGGGTTGAAGAAGATCTTGTCCCTAGAACACTTGTAGAAGATCTTATTAATACTTGAAATACAAGGTTACATACGAATTCTGACTATCACATGAGTTCAATAGAAGGAGATTTTTATCATGTCTTTAACATTAATATATTTACAAGGGGGTTTAAAAAAAACATTTTGAAAAAAGTTTATAGATTTGTACATTAAAAAAGGGGCTTCATTTAATCATATAATGTTCACAAATAAGGGATTTGAGAATAGTCTTTTTTTTGTTTTGGGAAAAAAAGTGTTTTTAAATTATATACTGTTCAGAAGATATACAATCATAACCAAAAAAATGGTCCTAAAAGAAGTAAGGTTTTTCCAAAGTCTGACAACAAGGTAAGTAGCAATAAGAAAAGAGACCATTCTGAGTTTAACTCAGACTTGTAGTAGATGGTTCCTTTGAATTGACATTCTTCATTGAACGGCTTGAGGTGCTCCTATTCATGATCATGTATCTCTGAAAAGAACTGTTCAAGGTCACTGTCATAGATCCAGGAGGCCTCAATCCATTCAACAAAAAAACAACTTTGCAAATTTAGTAACATTCAGGTTAAATTGATAATCATTTATGGAAATCCAAATAAACCACAAGGCGTGTGCTCGAACAAGTGCTCAGTGAGAGTGTTTGACTTTGTTGCATCCCCAAAAAGTATGGCTTTCCAATTCATTGGCTCTCCTAGTTGCATCTGTACCATTTTCTAGACTTTTTTGGTAGACAAGCACACCATGAATAGATGGAAGACATCTTCTTGGGACCCTGGATAGCGTCAACATTTGCCATCCCCTTTTCCAATCCTCATCCCCCTTAAGTTGGTCCACACCACTTGATGCTTGATAAGCCAAAGCAGCGACGTTGATATCTTCTTGAGCATAAATTTTGACCAAATGTAAGAAAACCTCCCCTTCTAGCACTGAGCAGAGTCCTAGGTATTCCATCTAGTGTTTAGGATTGAGATCATGTCTCCCATATCCTCATATGGAGTGGGCACAAGAAGCAAGTGAGGGGAAAGGATCCAACTAAACTCTAAAGCATAGTTTAGAACTGCTCCCCCCTTCCACTGTCTGTTTCCTTTCCAAAGAGCAAGAATAATCATGAGAATTCAAGAAGAAAATTATAAGGTTCCAAGGATTGTTTATAAGAGAAGGAAAAATAATAGAGCTTAAAAGAAAGCTAACAGTACAAGAAAGCATCCATATTAGACATGCAAGCCATTACTCCATTATTCATGGATGGTAGGATAGATCTATATGTTAACCATAGAGCGATTTACTCTTTTAAAAGAAAATGAGTATTAAAAAGTATACTTGTTGGTGAAATTGGATGGATTCCTAGTCTTGGAACCATAAGCGTATTGGGGTCTAGTAATTTTGGGAATGAATAGGTCATTAGGGGAGAATTGGGGTCTCAAAAGGGCCTCATAAAGAATGGATTAGTCCTAATGAAAGGGCCAAGGTAGGTCCCAAAAAGTCCTAACCTCTCCCCCTCGCATTTGGGTGAGATCATTCCCCATCACCTTGGCAAAGTCGTAGAGCACATCGTGGTCTTCCACAGCAAATTTTCTCCTTGAGGTTCTTCGGAGCTATTGAAGTGCAAGGTATTGTTCCGTGCTATTGGATACTCCAACATTACTCGAAATGTCAAGAAAGTCATTTTGGTACACTGCTTGCATGCTATCAATGCCTTTGGATCGAACATTCATGGCAAGGCATTAACGGCAATAGCTATGTCTTTGATAGTAGGAGAGGAGGATGTTAGTGCTGTTGCGGCTAGGTTTACATCTAGGAATCCACTAGGGGATTCAAAGACCCATATTCTCAATGTACTCGAACTAGCCAACTCTTGGTGGAGGCTTTACAGGTACCCGAACATGGTCCCACAACCTTTATCATGAAGATCTTGGTTCTTCCTTTGAAGATCTTGCATAGAGTTATGCATTGCAACAATGGTGCTATTTCCTAAATGTGCTAGCATCCCTGCCTGGGCTCTATGCATCTCGCTTGCTTGCATAGACATTGATTGAGCATTGTTTAACAGATTGTAATAACCAAGCAACCCCGCATGTCCATTTCCAACAAACCAAACTAGCTCATGCATTGTATGGAAAGGAGGGCGTTTTTTTTTTGGCAGGATCTAAAGGATACAAGGATCCTTCTACCCAAAGGTGGAGATGCTTCTTTCCTTGCAAATGAAGATTGTGGATTTTGGAAGCTCCCCTCAATCCCAGACTACGCGTGCTTTCATATTCAGCCTCCAACTCTAAGTGAACCTGGTACTTGTTGGAGACGTCCCCAAATGGTGCCATGAATAAAGGAGTGTAGAGAAGGAGAAGATGTGGAGAAGCAGGCTTGAAGGAGCAGCACGCAGGAAGAGGGAGGGCGAGGAGGAGGGATGGGAGAGCAAGGACCAATAGTCAAACAGGAGGGAAGGGGGGCGGACCAATAGGTGTGGAGGGTGAGGAGGAGGGAGGGAGGAGGGAGGAGAAGGAGGGAGGGGAAAGAGGAGCAGCAGTGGAGGAGGAGGGAGGGGGAGGGGAGGAGGAGCAGGCATGGAGGAGGGAGGGAGGCAGGCATGGAGGAGGGAGGGAGGGGGATGGCAAGAGGAGCAGGTGTGGAGGGAGGGAGGGAAGGGGAGGAGGAGGAAGGGGGAGGAGGGAGTGAGGACAGGGAGGGGGAGGAGGGGGGAGGCGGAGGAGGAGGGAGGGGGAGGAGGGAGTGATGAGGGGGAGGAAGGGTGGGGGAGGAGGGAGGGGGAGGAGTGAGAGGAGGGGGAGTGAGGGAGGGGGAGTGAGAAACAAATTATACCGAAAGAACATCAAAATAAAAAATATTGTTCAAACTTACCACTACATTGTCGTCGGCTTCTATCCCTTCCTCATTTGCAATATTGATGGAACCACGTGCTGTGTGATCCATTTGGGAGGTGGACACTTTCTATTGACTTGTGTTGAGGGTGGAAGCTTCTGCATGAGAGGACTGTGCATCATATACGGACATGTCTACATCCCTCATTGAAACTAGCATCGTCAAGAGAAACTCTTCCATTGTCTGGTCTTCAGAACTACGTCTAGGATGTCTTTAACTTCGAACGTCCTAAACCCTTCCTCTGTAAGGCTATTAGAAAAGCAGGCCAAGCACTTTACAAACTTGGGTTCCTCTAGGAATATATACTTTATGTAACCTATGGGAACCTAGCTCTTTGAAGAGTGGTCAAGTGTGTGTATATGCAAAATTTGAGAAATTATCTTGCATGTAGAGGATGAGATCTTAGAAGTCATCCTTGGCTCTCATATATGTGCCTAGGACATCTAAAGTCCTATCTAAAGTATTTATGATATTTCATAAAAGCACCAAGGAGTCAAAATTATCCCTCTCTTCCAAAATAAGAGATTTGCTTTACATAGCCATCTTAGGGCCCAAAAATCGCTATGAGTTCCATCACCTGTACTCAAGCTGCTTATTACATTAGTTACTATTAACAATCGATTGAACGAACTACCAACAATCGATCGAACGAACTACCGAATTAATCGATCCCAACATAACCGTGCTCAAAGCACAATCATCAAGCACAACACCAATAACACTAGCAACATCAGTATTAACATGGAATCACCCACAATACCGACCATTTAGCATGGAAAAACATAAGCTAGTTAGGCATCCCTATCTAACCACACAAAGTATCCACTAGGACCCTCGCCACGTCCGGTGCGCTCCTATGGAGCACTTTGCCATAGTCACACTTGACTAAAATAATAATGTCCAAAGCAAGATATATCAGAAATATAATTTTCATAACATCCCTCTTGGTTGGATTGCAACTGACCTCAGTTTGCTTGTTTGATTATAGGAACTAATGAGGTCTGGAAAATTGCGAAAGAACCACTTCGGCATCCACTGAGCATCATGTCTCGAATGATTCTTAAATTTGAGCAAGTATTTAATATAGACATTTCCTTTTCGGTTCGATGTCTATTGATGATCAATAATGCATTCAGGTTCTAGAATTTCTTCTTCATCAACAATCAATGGAGCCTCTTCATAGACAAGATGAATAGGTAAAAGTCCTTTGAAGGACTTTAAGAGGCTGATATGAAAGCATTATGTATTTTCCAATTATCAGGTAATTCAAGCCTATAAGCTAGATCATTGATTTTCTAAATCACCTTGAATGGTCCATAAAAACGTGGGGACATCTTGATTACTGGCCATTTCTCAACACTCTTCAATCTTCTTTTCTCAATCCGAGGAAGTACACAATCACCTTCTTTAAAAAGCATGTGTGCATGTTTCCGTTTCTTATTAGCTTGTTTTGTGTACTTCTCTTCAGCGATTGCAATGGCTTCTCGAACCTCTTTGAGAATATTTTGATAGTCATGGGTAAATGCATCTGCTGCCTCTACTCTATGGGTCAATCCTGTGATAGGAATAGGTCAAAGCTTCCCATAGATAATCTCAAAGGGTGCTGTTCTAGTTGCAGAATGAGGAGTGTTATTATAAGCAAGCTGTAAGAGATGAATATATTCGTCCCAAGTCTTTGGTTGACTTCCCGCATAAGCTCTTATGATCATATCTAGAATAGTATTGTTTGTAACTTCAGTTTGTCCATTCGATTCTAGATGAAAAGTTGATGAGAAATCTAACTTAGTGCCTAGATTATGAAATAACGCAGTCCAAAAATTACTGCAAAACTTTGAATCTCGATGAGACACTATAATCTTTGGCAAGCCATGATGAGCAAAGATATGCTTGATGAATAAATGTGCATCTTGTTGAGCTGTTAAAGTCTTCTTGCATGGGTAAAGCGATCTACTATCATCCAAATCATATCATCTTGATTCGATGTAGTAGGAAATCCTGTTATGAAATCCATGGATATTTGTTCCCAAGGTTGCGTAGGAATAGGCAAGGGCATTAGCAATCTTGGGGTCTTTCCTTTATAACTCTTGATCTTTTAACAAGTGATGCATTTGGCTACAAATTTAGCCACACCTTTTCTTATAGTAGGCCAATGAAATGCCGTCGCTATCACTTGTAAAGTTGACTATGCACTCAATCTTCTTTGGATCTACTCGAATCCCATCGGTGAATAAATATGACCCAAATACTCTATCTGGTCTTGAAAGAAACTACTCTTTTCAGGATTTATGTACAATTGATTTTCTTTCAAAAGTGAAAAGACTAGCTTCATATACATTCTTTATGCTCCTCAACGTCTTTGCTAAACACCAGAATATCATCAAAAAATACTACCACACAATCTTGGTGTTTAAGAAAGATTCGGTTCATCATTCCACTAAAAGTGGCTAGAGCATTAGTTAGCCCAAAAGGCATAACTAGGAACTCATAATGTACTGTTGGAGTTCTAAAGGCAGTCTTGTATATATCCTCTTCTACCATACAAACTTGATGATAGCCAGATCTGAGATCTATCTTACTAAAGACCTTGGCCCATTTCAATTTGTCCAAAAGATCATCAATCCTACGGATTGGATATTTATTCTTCACTATGATTTTGTTTAGTGCACAACAATCTATGCACATTCGATAGGTTCCATTTTTCTTTTTGACTAATAAGACAGGTGCTCCATAAGGAGAACTGTTGGGTCTTATCAATCCTCTCTCTATCAGTTCCTCCACTTACTTTTGAATTTCCTTTTGTTCTAGCTGATTGACTCTATAAGGAGCTTTGTGCATGCAAGGTGGAGTATTGCTTGGTAAGATTTCTATCTTATGATCTTCAGGTTGAGAACATGGTAGACCAGGTGGTAAATCCTCTAAGAAACAATCAAAAAACTAAGAAAGAAACTTTTGGTGTGTAAGCTTAGTGTTTGGCTAAGTAGCCGTTACCGTATTCACCAAAATCAGATATGTCTTCTCACATTTCCTAATTGCTCTTTTGGCTTGTGTGTGGTTGAGTAAAGGACTGATCTCAGATTTCATTGAACTTTTCAGACATATTTCTTGTCTGTCCTTCTCAATCCACATGTAGATCTGATGTGAATCATAATCTCTCTTAGGATTATATTGATGCCTCCATGGCATTCCTAAGATGATGTCCACTCCCTATAGGGGTGCCACTAGAAAGTATCATGTATCCTTGTAGGGTTTGATTGAGATTTCAAGATTCTTGACTTCTCTAGTGCAATTGTACTTTGTTTTGGTAAAAGTAGCTTTGACCTTATAGTTAGATGGGAAAGACTCTAGGTTTAGCTTTGCTAAGGTTCTTTCCGAAATGAAATCATGTGTACTACCATCGTCATGTAGAATAACAACCTCTTTGCCATTAATAAAACCTTTCATTTTTAGAAGATCATGACAATTATACTTAGCTCCCTCTTGCTTGGCTCCTTCGTCATCAATCATGTGCACTTTCGCCGTTAGGGTCTTCTTTCTTTCGGGACACTCAGTGGCTATGTGTCCCACCTTGTTGCACTTGAAACACCTTATTTCTTTCTTTGGAAAATTTCCACCATTCGGCTTCGAAGAAGAATCTTTCTTTTGTGGAACAAAACCATTTTTAGATTTAAAGAAGGGCTTTTTATCAAATCTCTTTTTCTTATGGAAGGGTACATGCCATTCTAAATCTTTCCCTTCTTTTGGGATCCCATTCTTCCTCTCACAATTTATTGCAAGAGAAATCGCAGAGTTTAGTGAGCGAGGATGAAACATGTTAATCTCGGCTCTCAACTTAGATTTTAGACCTGCCACATACTTCCTGCATTGATGTCGCTCATTAACTTTCTCTAAGGACTATAATTGGATCATTGTTTGCCAAAATCTGTCAGTATATGTGGAGATTGTTTCCTTATCAAACTACCTGAAAGTATCCCATTGTTGTCTAGCTTTTGCTTGGAAATGTGAGGGAAGAAAATCTCTCTTAATGAGATTTTGAAATGACTAGTTCCAAGATTTGGGTCACCTTTACTGTGCTTAGTGATGTTCCACGAAAGTGTAGTACTCTCTATTAAATGATTTGCAACACATTTAATCTTGTCTTTTTAAGACAATTTCTCCCTTGAAAAATAATCATCTAGCTGACTAATCCAAGACAAGACATTGCGTGCTTCTTTCTTTCCATCGAAATTTTGAAATGAGAAAGCTTTTCTACTTATCATACTCTCCTTCCTTGAATTATGTGCTCTCAGTGTGGCTTTGGCTATCCTGATAATATGATCATCATCGAAAATCATCGTCGGATGACTCATCATTAGATGAATGCCTCTTCCTTTTCTTACCATTGATTTTTTTTTCCAATCTCTCTCTATGCTCACGCTCATTGGCCAACTGTGCCTGAAGTGCATCTAGTTGCTCTTGGAGCATGGGTGGCTATGGCTGATGTGCCATGATAATGCGATAAATACAAATAAAGAGGAGCGGAGAAAAATAAGGGTACTAAGAGTATGAAAATTTAAATGTATGAAAGAGAAATGTGACTCAAGTGTATGGTTAAAAATGGATGGCGGCAGATACTAAGTGTATGAAATATAAACCATAGAAATCACTTATCTCACTCTTTGATTGGAGGTATGATCGGAGGTAGAAAAGACTATAGTGGGAGATATGGGACCGATGATGTCGCTCGTAGTCACCTTTGCACTCGATTGATCTCCAATTAATTGCCCAGTGATTTCATGGTTCGAAATCGCCTTCTTGATTCAAGCTTTCTCAGATTTTGCTTTGCTCTTCTTCTCTTTTTTTTTAACACGCCCTCGCTGGTCAGTGGAATGGCCTTGTACTTTGTGTTGCAGATTGCCAAAAAGAAAAGAAAACGTCTTTTTTTTTGTTTTGGGAACTTTAGATCCTTTAACCTTGTTCCATCTATATGGTCCAAGGAAGACTTTGACTTGTAGACGCTGAAGCCTACAGGAACGACATCGCCAATTTCGAGAGAAAAAGGGACTGACTGCAGATACACTCTCTGAGAGGTTGGTCAGCTGATCCTGATTATAGTGCGGTCGAAGGCCTGAGGGTTGCACAACGTGGGCATGTAGGGATGCAGCAGAAAGGTGCGCTCTCTGCGGGGTGGACTAGACTCCCAATGAACTTCAATGAGGGCTACCAAAGTAATGGAGGCTCTGATAGCCTCTGAGGCAGTGCATCTGCACTGCATGCAGATAGAGATTACTGTAGGTTTGTACTCTATAGACGGGCGCACAGAAAGAGAAGAGACTCTTGAGTCCCAAAGTTTCCAAAGGCAGCTGCTGCGCAGGTCATGGAGGGCTGGTGGCAATGGGTGACATGACTTGATTTCCCAGTCAATGGACAGTGGTTGCACAGAGGTTCAGACTCTGCACAGTGCTGGTGGGTGGCGCGCTAGCTGAGGCATGTTGCTCCGCTCATGGCAGGTGCTCTATAAGGCTAGGCCTAGTAGAATGCACGACCACCAAGGTGAATTCCAAAGCCACAATCCATATAGTGCGCAGAGTCCAGATGCCCATAAGCACTCTGCAGACGGGCGCACAGATAGAGAAGAGACTCTTGAGTCCCAAAGTTTCCAAAGGCAGCTGCTGCGTAGGTCATGGAGGGCTGGTGGCGATGGGTGACATGACTTGATTTCCCAGTCGATGGACAGTGGTTGCACAGAGGTTCAGACTCTGCAAAGTGCTGGTGGGTGGCGCGCTAGCTGAGGCACGTTGCTCTGCTCATCGCGGCTGCTCTATAAGGCTAGGCCTAGTAGAATGCACGACCACCAAGGCAGATTAAATGCATGCTTATGGGCATCTGGACTCTACGCACTGTAAGGATTGTGGCTTTGGAATTCGCACGATTGCAGATATGTGAGTGAGCTTGGACGGGACTCCAAAAACACATGCGTGGCATCGTGGGAACATCCCTCAATGCAGGCTTCCTCTCCCCATGAACTCTGATTCTACACTCGACTCAGGTAGTCTTCTTGAATCCTCCACACTCCATAGGACTGCTCCTTCTGTCGATTTTCACATGAAGGATATTCTCTTTTCTTTCTCCACAAGAGCGTCACCAAAGCTCTGATACCACTGAAACCAAAAGGTATTTCTTTCACACACAAGTTCACCACTTAATCAATTGGAGAAGAAGAACACAATCATGCCATGAAAGCGACAGCAAGCTGGGTACAATCTCTCCCTACTAAATGAGTGGCTCACGCTTCCTCATCTAGAGTATTTATCATATTTCTTAAAAGCACCAAGAAGCCAAAATTATCCCTCTCTTCCCAAATGAGGGATTTGCTTTACATACCCATCTTAGGGCCCAAAAATGAATTATGTCCACTAGAAAATATATTGCTCAAACTTGCAATAATAAAGCAGATACAAAATTGGCCCATGGCCATATAAAATGCCTTGTGTGATGCCTCGATCGATACCCTCGCACTAACTCCAATCCTCACTATGAGTTCCATCACTTGTACTCAAGCAGCCAATTACATTAGTTATTATTAGCAATCGATTGAATGAATCACCGAATCAACCCATCCCAACATAACTGTGCTCAAAGCACAATAATCAAGCACAACACCAATAACACTAGTGACATCAGTATTAACATGGACTCACCCACAATACCGACCATCTAGAATGGCAAAACACAAGCTAGTCAAGCATCCCCAACTAACCACACAAAGTATCCACTAGGACCCCTGCCACGTCCGGTGCGCTCCTATGGAGTACTTTGCCATAGTCACACGACTAAAATAATAATGTCCAAAGCAAGATATATCAGAAATATAGTTTCCGTAACAAATTCCATCCTCCATGACCAATAGGTATTCTCGCACATCCCTTAGAGTCCATTGCGATGTGACATTCACATTCTTGACATCTCCCTCTTCAACATCAATAGACAAACTTACCCCTATATTGTCTTCATCATTAGAGTCTAGAGGAAGCCACCGGCCATTTGTTTTCTTCCAATGCCTATACTGAAAAGATAAATACAACATTTGGCATGACAAATGGTATCTAATAGCCACATTGTCTTTACATGCATGACATTGAAACACATCACCCTTTTGGTCACCTGACCTAGTTTACCAATCCATCCCAAGTAAATCTTTAAGAGCATTTTCATCTACACGCTTGCAGGACCACATAGTTTTTGTTCTATGCATGTCTATTCCAAAACAGAGAAGCAAAAATGTGCAAAGGCATAAACCAAGATAACCTTGCCCATTTGGATCCAAATGTAAACTTCATGGCATGCCCACATCCTTTGAAATCTTGTCCTTGTACGATTGCAATGTCCTCAAGTCCACATTGCTGCAATCCATGTCTTGAAGTTGTGGTGGTGCAATGGTTTATAGATGGCCATAGCTTGATGATGTCATTGGAGTGATGTATGTTGCATTAAACCAATACACATTCTTCATTCGCAAGTAGGCCAACTTCTCCTGGACATGCATTTGCTTGCCTAAATCCTCATGAATCACAATGAAGTTGCCTATGAATGATTCAACTAGTTCCCACTCCTCGAAGTCCAAAGGGAAAACATCTACCACCGTGAATAAGAGCTCTTAGAAACCAAACACAAAATTTCCAAATGGACTCGACACTTACAGGTGAAAAAGATACATAGATAGAAAGGCTTGCAATGTGATGGTATCCTAGATTGATTGAATGATGGAGGAGGCCACATATCTTTTCCCATGTAAACATGTTGCACTTTTGCGAGCTATCCTTTCTTCCCAAACTTGAACTTCAAGATGTGCCCCTTCCATTCATGCAAGATGTCACCTCTCTTGCTTTTGGGAAGCTGATGTGGACCTTTGGCCGACTTTCATCACTATCCAGTCATTTAGGCTATAAGTGCAAGGGATCCACTCATTTCTGGTGTTGTGGAAGACACAAGAGATCACAACATTGCATGGTCTTGTAGCATTGCTCCTCAACATGCTTGCAGAGGTTGCAACAACAAGAATGGGACTCCTACACAGGGTAATGCAGCTCCAATAGAGGCACAAAAGAGGGAGAAGGAGAGGGATAGAGTAGTAGCAACAGAGGCACATGACAGGGAGAAGCAGAGGAATAGAGCAGCTCCAACAAAGGCACAAAAGAGGGAGAACAAGAGGGACAGAGCAGCAGCAATAGAGGCACAGGAGAGGGATAAGGAGAGGGATAGAGCAGATCCAACAGAGGCACAAAAGAGGACTCAAGATGGATAAGGACAGAGGAGCACCAACAAAGGCACAGGAAAGGGAGAGAAAAGAAAGAGAGAGAGAGAGAGAGAGAGAGAGAGAGAGAGAGAGAGAGAGAGAGAGAGAGAGAGAGAGAGAGAGAGAGAGAGAGAGAGAGAGAGAGAGAGAGGAGCTGCTGCAAGCAGGCTAGAGCAAGAGGGAGAAGAGAAAAAGGGGAAATGCATGGGATTCGGTTCAAATGGAGGGATTTGGTAGGCTGGACCAGAACAGTGCGGGGCAAAGGCCCTAGCAAGAGGGAGGGGAGAAGGAAAATTCATCGAAAGGTCCCTACCATCCCTTTGAAGGCCGTTTTGGGCTCATGATAGGGAGGTGCACCTGGTAGGAGTGTCAAACATGGGTTAAGAGGGGGGGGATGGTTTCGATGGTCCCTAGTGTAAGGGGAGCAACCAATAAGGGCTCTGTGCAGGCCTGCCCACCCTCCACCTCAACATACCATTTCCCCACACCTTCTAGCACTCTTATTAGTACACCTCAAATCAGTTTCTAATCCCTTGAAATTAGGAAACACTAATTGGAGGCCCTTTTGAGACCCCAGTTCTCCCCTAATATTATTTCTTTGAGGGAAGCGTTTGTTTAATGATGCCAATCATCTCCTTGCAAAGATGTCCAGCATTGGTCAATCCAAAGTCATAAACAAGAATGTCAACCTCATCAAGAACAAGCACACTAACATGTGGTTGATGTTTTGCTCCTCTTCGCTTTCCCCTAGCACAAGCATTTGCAACCATTTCAGGGGTGTACTTTCCATTGTACACATCATGACTCTTGGTTCTAAACCAATGCACTTGAAGGGAAATAATATCTTCAGTTTCATATATGATCAAACCAATCACCTTTGAAATCCAAAATAAATGGCCAAGAGGATCATCATCGGAAAGTGTTGCAACCATGGAGTCCATCTTTATATCTTGCACACTTCCACTCCACATTTCTACAAGTCGCTCTTGTCTTTTATGAGACCTCCATGCACCCAAATACATTTCTCATGGCTATACATTAATCAATATACCTTGCAATTGTGTATGAAGAGAATTTGTTGCATTTTCAATTGGAGTTGCATGAACTGATGGCTAATAGAAAGAAACATTTAGTGTGACATTGTTATGCTCAAACCTAGAAAGAATTAGGGATTTATCTTCAAAGAATTCATTCCACCATCTTGTGTCCTCATCCCTTGGATATGTGTGGGCCTTCTCAATGAGATCCTTGTTTTCTTGAAGGCATCTATGGTAATCAATTTCTTATAAAACCTCCAATGGATCTTGCAAAGAAGCACAAATCATACGCTCAAGAATGAAAGATAGAAATAACAATCACAACAAGACAAAGCACCCATAGATGCGCACATAGACGAGTTTCCTTAACTTAAAAAAAAACTTATGGGCGTGTCTATTTGTAGGTCTATAGACCCCATCTATAGGTGCGTCTATATAACATACAGACATGCCTACAGATGCACTTTTAGATGCTTTATATAAATTTAAAAAAAAGAAAGACGTGTACATAGATGCGCTTATAGACGGTCTACAGAATCTTTTTTTTAAATAAAAGCAAAATTTTGTGTGGTTGAACAGAATGCTGTGTATGCTATGTAGTTACAAGAATCCCATTTCCACATTGTGCAATTCAATTCTGGTAGCCAATCGCATTTTAATTAGCACGTCCATAGCTGACGATTACAATTCTGAATAAAATATTATAACTCCAAAACGTTTAGTTCACAAGGCATTCATTGATAGAATGTTGCACAAGGAAATTGAAAGCCAAAAAAATAGAAGGAGTGTATATAAATTCATAGCCCAAAAATTGCTTGTATGTACATATAGCATGAAGCCAAGCCACGTCCTATGGCTTCAACTACAAAAAATAAGAGGAGTGTATATACAAGAGAGGCACGAAGCCAAGCCAATGGCTTCAAGTACAAAAGAGAGCAGTTAGCACTACTTCTACGACTAATCTAAGTTCTCCACATCCTCGCTCCCTTCTTCCTCATCTTCTTTCTCCTAATCAGTCATAGGGCCTTGTAAATGAGGGACAACATGTATTAATGTATGGAAAATCAAAACTTTATTTACAATATTGAAATTATTTAATTACTTTTTAATACCTAGAGGGGCTCTCCCCAGTAGCCCGGATATACTACTCCTAAGTAATCAACCTGTCATCATAGAAGTGCCTCCATGTATCTCCTCTATGATGGTGGTGGTGGTAGGCTATCTCGACAGGAGTAGGGTACCTACCCATGATATCAAGCTGCAAGATGACACAATTTGCAGAGGGGTTAGTACAAAGAAACAACGATCGATACTTACAAATTGGGCCTCCCATGATTCAACACCCCCTGCTCGAAAATGCACGTTTCCATATTGCTCCATTTGGATCCTTCGTGCCTCCATGTTCCACAGATTGGGGTCCACCTTCGCTGCCTTCATTGCTTTCTTCCACTCACGCTCAAAGGAAAGAATGCGTACTTTTTCCTTTCTAGGTATGTGAGCTCAAAGGAAATAGATCCCACCACATTTGAGAATGCTCGAGTTACTGGAGGTGGTTTGTTTAGTGAAGGAGATATTTCCATGTTCTATTCTCACAAGCCAACTACATCTCATAGTGCATTTGGTGGATGAGATTGCTATATGTGGTACTGTACATGCACGATGGTTGTTCTTCCTCGAGCGCTTCATGAAGGTTGTGTGCTACAACTTCAACATCTAAGAGCACTTCCAAGGGATATTCATGTGGATTGGTTACTTGACAAAATGGAGAGAGTAGGGAGAGATGAGGGGATGCATATCACAATGGAAGAATGGGAGTATGCTAGGGGATGCATGAAAAAAGCTCCGTATATAGAATGTTATGCATAAGTTAGGAGCTTTCAACAATTTAGATTGCTTATTTAATTGATTTTGTCTTGGTGTAGTGTACTATGTTCAATGCTATATGGTGTGACGGCAAGCAATTTCGAACACAACAGATTGATGATAAGAAAAACACACAAGATTGCAGCATCATTGCTAGCTTTGAGGGAGCCAATGGAGCCATGGATGATTATTGTGGCATAATCCAAGATATTATTAAGCTTGACTTTCGACGCTTCTTTGTTTATGTTTTGGATGTAAAGCGGTTTAAGGACGTGGTGGAAAGAGGTTCTAATGCAACAATCAAATGACATGCAAGTGGCTTTGTAACTATTGACTCCACAAAGTTTTGGCAAAGCAAGAAGGACACACTAGTACTACTACAACAATGTGAACAAGTATTGTACACACATAAAAATACACACTTTTAAATATTTGATACCTTCGATGCAAGGAAAATAACATGATTGTATTTGTGTTTGAATTAGGTTGTCTATCAATCAACCGTCGATAATAATAGGTGGTGGCATGTCATACTTATTATGGCATGTTCCAAAGTGATGTATAGTACATTTACTAATATGGAGCATATGGAGGATGATCATAGCAATGGACGTAATGGTGATCATGATACAAGAGAGGAGGATGATCATGAGATAGGAGATACAAATATTGAGGCCACTACCCATGAGGACGAGCCTACAATTGGTGATGCTGATTTTGATGAGCACATGAGTAGCACAAGGTATTTGTAGATCTCAATTGGATTTTGAAGTAGATAGTTTGGCAAGGGTTGATCTCATTGAGAATGAGATTGCACCGTAGCCCATCATTGATATTGGCAAAACTATTTTACATATTGTCTCATTCTCCTCACCTCACTTAATTTCTGTATATGTGGATTTGCCAAAAGGCATTGATGTTTTTATTAAAATTATGTGCTTTGGTAATCATGGCAAATGTTTGGAAAGAAGTGATATACATTCATCAGCCTGCACCAAAATCTCACTTTATGTATTCTCTGTCTTGCATCTAAATTCGCGTCTAATTCACATTGCATACGTGCTATTAGATGTGCCCGTATTCTCACTATTCTAGTAGGATCTATAGATGCGCCCGCTATTTTGCGCACCCGTCTATAGTTGCTTTATCTTATTGTGACTCCATTTTCTAGTAGCCATGTTGGAGATGAAGAGTACTGCTTGGCATCTATGTATGTTTTTCCATCTCTCATCTTTATGCGAAATTGATGCTAAAATCTTACATCATTTAGCTGTTGAATACATGTGTTAGATGAATTTGAACCATTCACAAACTTTCTAAAGTCAAATGTTTCTTTCAAGTGTAGCACATGAGGATGTGGTGTATATGCTTGAGCTATAAGTGAAATCATTGTTGTCAAAGTGAAGGCATCATGTCGTGCTAGCTTCTTTGAGAATGTGCTAAACATTTGATCAATTTGATCATGTATGTGACCAACTAAGAGGAACCCAAGTTTCACCTTAGTGAAGATACCTTTTTGCACCAACACATTCAAAAATGCAAGAAAAGTTTGATTCTTGTTCTCTCTAGCCGTGTTGTCCAATTGCAAATACAAGACAGAAGGAAGAGTCTCTTCCCATGTTGAAATTATATGATGAAGAATGGTGACTCTTAGATTGGCATCATTATGGACATTTCGATATGTAAAAAATACTTTTGATAAAAGTTGGTTGTTATATATGACACATCTGATAAGCTACATCTGCAGAAAAGAATTCTCTTTCAAATCCTTTGGTACCCTAACAAAATGTGGGAGGTTGGTCTTTTTTTGGTTCATCCCATCAATAACAATCCCTAAGTATTTGTTTGGATTCTTCGTGCCCTTCTTCCTGTGCTTTGTAAGCTTTGCACGTTCCAATGCTTGTTGTTCTCTATGCACCTTTAGAGCTTCATTTACTTGATCTGAAAGCACAATTTTGATATTGATAAGACTAAAACATTTAATATAAATTAGATGGACAGTACATGAAATATTGAGCATGGAGGAGTACCTCTTTCATTTTTTGGTTTTGCATTTTGCCTCCTACTTTTCAATGTTTTTTTAAAAGCAATTGAAATACATAGAGTATATAATAGAGGCCCCACAAGCACATTCCCCAGTTGCAATGTTCAGCTGTTCTCTTACCCACAAGACAAAACGTTGGAGCAAATTTGAGGATTAAATCATAGTGTAGAGCTTGATACTTCAAGAGAAAGAGAATGGCCAGGTATGTATTTGCTATCAAACATTAGTGATTCCATATGAAATCAAAATATTCCTTTTTAAAAAGTAAATGTTTTAAAGGTATTGCTATTCAAATATTTTTTAATCAATTGAAATAAATCTACATAATGTTGATTGAGATATGACAAAAGCTGACAATATCATCAACTTGAGTCACAACTGATGAAGAAACTCGATAACATCATTGAGTTTCTTCATGACTTATGACAAAACTTGATAACATCATCGAGTTGTGTCACGACTTATGACAAAACTCGATAACGCAAGTTGTGTCATGTGTCATGTCTTAACTCAATGCTATTATGAACAACAAATGGCAAAACTCAATGTCAATCCCATGACAAAGGCATCTATATGTCTTGATAATAGTTAATAGTGTACGCATGCCTCATGATAGAAGTTGATGATGTTATCAAGTTATGTCATAAGTTGAAACAAATAGCAATGACCTATAATATGAGTTAGAATGGAAATTTAGAGCTATATCTATTCTAATATTATTGCTTGGTTCTTGTAGGTCATACATGTTAGTCAGATAGAATTTTCTTATAGAAGGAATTGTGCACTAGGTAATGACCCCCTAACCTTGCACACAACTTTTGAGTACTAATTGCATCAAATTTCAACATCATGTTGGGACCAAATCATGCATAGCATCATTTGACATCGTAGAGCTGCTCATGCTCTAAATTTTGAGCTAAAAAGCTCCCAAAACGGAGTCCTGGTTCAAACGTTATGGCCATTTTACTATTTTGATATTTGTTATGACAAAATTTGATGATGTTATCGCGAGTCATGTCATAACTTATGACCAATTTTAATGATGTTATCGAGTTTTATCATAACTTATGACAAATTTCGATGATGTTATCAAGTTACATCAGAACTTATGACAATTCTCGATGTTGTTATCGAGTTCTGCCACAATCATACCAAAATTCGATGACATCATCAACTTTCCTCATAGGAGTCATTGCAACTCAACACCGATATCAAAGTTAGAGTTAACTTATAAGATGTATCGATGATATCGTCGAATTTTATCATAATTTCAAAAATGTTTTAGGGTTTGCAGTACTTTTGGTGCGAAAAGCAACTTGCAAGACAACTCATGATACTTTGTATAGCCCTTAAAGTTTGTATGATTAAGGCTCCTATAAAAGAAATGGAGATGTTTCTCGGGATGTTTTTAATAGGGGATGGGATGCCCGAGGGGTTTAAGAAACCTAGAGCATAGATTTGTGACCTTGCAATCGAGGTAACTTAATCTTTAATACGTTATGCCATCTCAAACCCTAATCTTGGCAGCTCTCACTTTCTTTTCCTTTCTCTCTAGATGCATCTCGACGTCCACCTCTCTCTCTCCCCCTCCCTTCCTCCGTGGAATTCTTAAATCTTTATGTTCAGGTTTTCGCTCAAAGCTATTGCATTTTAATGAACTACGTTAGTAAAGGTTCTCTTAGCTTGATGTTATTAGTACAAGGCCGGGGGAGACATTTTTGAAAATGAAAAGAGCGAGTGATGATAGCTGTGAGTCCGTTTATTTTGAAAATGTCAACTGTAGCAACCTCACGTACCTCAAGTGCGAGGGGGTTGAAAACCAGAATTTGAAGGCGACCTGTGAGGCTGTGACTCACATCATCTTCCAAATAACACATTGGAAATTCATGCATTTTCAGCATTAATGCTGACTCAACTAGCCTAGAAAGTTGATGGCGACAAATCGAACGTGTAGATTTGCCTTCTGCTTTGGAAGTCGCACGGTTGAGGTTGGTTTTCAGCCACACTAGGCAGTGCCCTTGAAATTTGAAGGCCTGCCCTAACGTTGATATTGAAGGACAAAATTTGACAGTCACCTTCAAAAGTAAGGAAATAGGGGTAAATACATATATTTATATGCAAAAAGTTGAAACCTTTTTCAATTGTTGGCCTTCATTTACAACATGAATTTTTTCATTGGCCTTCCCTATAATGTCTAAAGGGCTTGGAAGCCCATTGAAGGCTTCAAATTTCAGGGCTGGAAGTCACTTGCCTTAGAAAGTTGCGGCAGCTGCATTTGCCATTTCTTTCTAGAATATCATTTATGTTGTTTAGCTTGATGTTTCAAGTGAGGTGAGGTGAGGTGGGCTAAATCGATCGGAACTTGGAAGAGCCAAAACAAAAAAAGTCAACCCAAAGAAGAACCTTCGAAAATAACAACGAGGTTGGCCAGAATGAAGAATCGAGGATATACTCCTTTGAGTTCCTCGATCTTCTTGGAGAAATTGTTGCCCTCATTGAAGAAATCGTTCGGTCCACCTTAATGCGATTGCTGGACAGGCTGGCCTTGCGCCTATGCCCGAATACCGCATTGCATCCTTCACCTTCACTTCAATCATTTTAGCGTCTCACGGAAAATGCTTTCCCCCCAGCAGTACGCTCGCCCGCGTCCCGCTTCCCTCATTTGCCTCTTCCTCATGGCCTTCTATCTGCTGTGTATCGTGCAGGGCTCCGTCAACGTCTACATAATCAACAACACCGGATCCGATCTGTCGTATACCTGCACGGCGGGTAGTAACCAACAGTCGACCGTCCTGGGCGACGGCTCACAAAGGGAGCTTCCTTTCGACGTAGGCTTTCTGCAGGAATGTTCTTGCACGGTGAGCTCGGGAAACAAGGAGCGCGTATTCGATGCATACAACGGGCAAATCACGAATGGGTTCGGGAACTCGTTTTACTGGACTATGAAGACGGACGGCGGTTACATGGACTGTGACTGGAATTGCGACCCTTATACTTGCGTTATGGAAGGACAGCAGAAGTATTGGAGCTGGTGAAGTAAAAAATGTCCGTTCAACATGTCATTCAGAAAAGATAAGAGGAGTATTTGTAGTTGTTGTTGTTAGAGTAGTAATTGTGTTTGCCAAATCTCACTTGTAGTACGTATGACTCGAGTCATACACGCTCTATATATTGTAAGGTGTTCACTTTAGACGTGAAAGTGGAAATAATATTATGAGTTTTAAACTCGATGGTGATATAACCCCATTTACTTTCAAATGCCTTATCCGTTCACTATGCTCTCCCTATGGAGGTTTAAGTCTTCTTCTTGGATGTTTAGAGCATGTACATCTCCATTGAAAAAGAGGTAGATTGTGGCTCCCTAAAGGCTAGATCTAGTATGGTAGTTTTTTATTACAAGATTGTTTCACTATGCCTTTCACTAAGGTGTTCACTTAAGACATGAAAGTGGAAATAGTTCTATGAGTTTTCAACTCGATGGTGATATAATCCGAGTTACTTTTGAATCCCTTATCCGTTCACTATGAATGTTATGTTCTTTTCTTTGTAGAGCATATACACCTGCATCGAAAAAGAGCTAGACTGTGGCTCCCTAAAGGCTCTCGTATGGTAGTTTTGAGTACAAGATTGTCTCACTATGCCTTTCAATCTCATAAAGGTCCCACAAGCATACTTCTTCTTTTGTCAAGTCACTTATAAGGAACAAATTATGTCATTATGCATTACTAGGCACAATAAATGATGAGCTTTCTACTACCATCATCATGTGGGTGAATTGGCTTTATACATCTCTCCCAGTAGTAGTAAACTCGTGAGTTTTGCTTCCCACGCCTATTGGGGTATTGGTTTTATAAGGGTTATGCAACATTACACTTTCTAATGCCACACGATTTTGAGCCAGGTACCAAGTGTGCAAGGTTCTCTAGAGATATGTCTTCTTTTGAGATTAGTAAGTGTGCAAGTTTCATGAATAGTACACATGTCCAATGCATTATTGATAATAACTATGTAAGACATATAAATAAGCTATGGAATTTCCCATCGTCCAAAAGATTGAGATACATCTTCTTTTGAGATTAGTGAGTGTGCAAGGTTCATGAAGAGTACACATGTCCAATGCATTATTGATACCAACTATGTAACACATATAGATCACCTATGGAAAATTTCCATTTTCAAATGCAATCACACTTTTGTCTACAATGGTACAAAAAGAAAGGTGGTTATAAAATATACTAGGACCAATTCTTATGTTACTTTTAGATGTTAATGCTCATTTTTTGCAATTTGCATGAACATTAAAAAGGAAGACAAAAAGAACAAGCATGTTCATACAATCGGTTCAGAGATCCAAAACAGATGTTGCATGTGGAACGGATAGACCAAAAGTGCTCATACATTCTATTATGTGACCTTCATTTTGCTTGAACATCCTTGGTAAATGATTTTACTAAACACCCTTGGCAGCCAATAATGAAAGTGCATATATCCCACACTCCATAACATAGACAAATGATTGTTTTTAAACAAACCTGCATGCAAATGAGAGGGAGGAGGACAAAGCACATAGGAGCATGCATGTACCCTTCTACCATGAAATAATATTGAAAAGCAACATAAGCTATTTTATTTGTTACTTATTAGCATGATAGGTGCTTCAAAGGCAATCATTTTTATTGTGCCAGTAAGAAGTAAAAGCAAAACACCAATCCAAAATGTAAAAGCAAAACATCAATCCAAAATGTACCCATGTAGCTGAGCATAACATACATACAACCTCACTCTAATTAAAGAACTAAGGTTTAGATGACCAAACCTCTCTCTTTCTTCTCTTGCCCCCCCCTTGTGTGTGTGTGCGTAAACAATATGGTGTAGACAACTAAGAAGAAAGAGAATATAAACCTTAGTTTATATTGTGTTACTATAACAATTACATAACTTATCATGAGTTATCATGGGAAAATGTACCATATCCTAGTTACTAGAATTACTAAGTTGATCATTCAACTACATCCATTATCATTAATATCATTCAAGAAATTCATGTTGCTAGATTCATTTTTGTCTAAAGCAATCATATAAAAATGAAGTTTTATAATTGAAAATGCTTATTGCATTCCTAGCATGATACATGAAATCATCCATTTTGTTATCATTTTTTTGATGGGAAACTTGAAATTGTGTAACATGTGAGTTGTTAATTAGTTTTAAATCATAGACTCTTAACCTCAAGTTAGGTGAGCATTGTATGGAAGGTATAAGATAACTTATTTTGTGTTGAACCAAAGAGTTTTAGAGCTCTAAATAGTGTTGAACCAACAAGGTTGAAATGAGGTCGAAATCCTTAAAAATAGTTTCCATACAACACATCTTGCACATCACCTCACATCATATCTCATCATATTTATGCTCATATATTTGGCAAATCAATCCACATTGAAGTAGGTGTTTTGTGATTACATAGGCTGTTAGATATGCTTAATGCCCCACCCTCTTGGTAACCACCAGTGGTCCAAGGTGCTCAAGTTTCAAGGCCCCCATATGAGGAGAAGCCATGTGTGAGCCCGAGACACTGGATGGATCCTGACTTGCATGGCAAATAGAAAGGTGATTTTGTGGGAGCCCGTTATTATTGTTGGGGCCTGGGGACAGTATAGGGAATATTCCTTGAATATTCCATGGACGACTAGTCGATTCCCCTGACTAGGTTGACTGGTCGGCTTCACCGACTAGGTTGATTGGTTGGTTCCACCGACTACGTTGATCCGACTACCGCCCTCATAGCTATAAAGAGGCGACGTCCCCAGTCCATTGTTCTAGCAAAGATCTTCCAACTAGTAGCTCTTCACCTAGTATCTGTGTAGATTGCCATCTAAGCTCCACTGTGGGAGTGCATGGGTGGACAGAGTCATCATTTATACTACATCAGTATTGAAGGAAAATTTTGTTCGTCTCTAGCTTGCTGTGTACTCTCTATTCTTTGTTCAGTTTTTGTTCCACTGCGTTGTGTAGTTTAACATGGTATCAGAGCCTAGGCGGCTTTAAGGATAGAAGAGTAAAAGAGAGGCGAGGGCTTCAAGAGCATACGCAGTGATGGCAATAGGAAGCGGCTCGAGTTTAGCAGCTGCAGCTGTAGAATCCTGTAGGATAGAATAGATGCATCTTGAAAGAGGTGTGAGAGCACAATGAAACAAAATGGTAGTTCTCTATTATGGATTGTGAGAGAGAGGACTCTCTCTTATAGAAAGGGGGAGAAGGTAATACCTTCCCTACATAAGTGGCAATCAGCCCCTACATTTGTGGGAATCAGTCCCTACATCAGTGGGATTGCCTTTGGCTTACATCATCACTTAGGTCACACACTAGACACATCATAGCACTTGATGTGCCTTTATAACACACACAAACACACATGTGACTCCCCTAGATGCACACATGCACCATAGAGCAAGCCCTTGATCATACTTATCCCAACATACCCTCCCTCAAGGGTTTGCCTCTTGTAGTGTCAAGGATACATCTAGTCTCATAGTTTCTCATTCCATCTCATGGTGGTCAAGGATAAATCTATGGCTAGGATCTCATGCTAGCAAGGGTTCCCAAGGGTGTGAGGTTCACAGAAATGGGATAGTCAAAACACATATCACATGGTCTACATCATATGGTGACCAGAGGTGATTTACAAAAGACATAACATATGATATTCTTTTTGGAGTACTACTCCAGGCAGAGAACCTCAAAATATGACCAAGTGACGATAGACAAAAATTCAAAAGACAAAGTGCTTAAAAAGCATAGTCTTTATTATCAAAGTTTGATTCTTCATTTGCTGATGGAGTTCTTCCTTCAGGCAGATTTGCTTTGTTGTTAAAGTAGCCCTTCTTGTCTTTGATCAACCAATTAGCTTTTTCTTTTGTAGACTTCTTTCCATTCACAACATTCCATATCTTCTTTTTCATAAGTATAAACTTGGCTTTTGTTTGCCAAGTATGGAAACTCATTCCATCCAACTTTTCAGAAAAGGTCTTAGCTTCCATGGCAAGGTCTTACCTGAGGGTAGTGTCTAGTGCCTTGCAAGTGAAACATGAGCAATAAAAAATAATCCTTCAAAGAGTAACAACTTGAATACTTTGACTTGGATTTCTCTATGTGACTTAAGTAAATGTCAAAGCATGAGGCAATTAGTAAGAACAACATTTATGCAAGATGTCTAAGAAAAGATGACCAAGAAGATGCTAGAAAATGAGCATAGCAGACTGAAAATAAATCTTGGTCAAATTACCAGTCAAACTTTGACTGCCCAAAGTCAAACTTAGACTAGCATAGTCAAGCTTTCATGGCCAAAGAGGCAGCTCGAAAATCTGCTCCAAATCGTCATGTAGAGGCCGAAACTCAAAGGGATTTTGCAATGGGGAGGAAGGAAAACATGTAGGGCTTCACCCTCAGAGAGGAATCGCACAAATGATAAGCATGTCGGCCAGCATTGTAGAAGAACCTCGAACTACTTTTTTTGACAAATTTGACCTGAATCTTACTCCAAATGAGCTCAAAATTGATGAGCAACAAGGTAGTGATGTCGCCCAACTCCCTCTAGAAGGAATTTGACAATGTTGCTCTCCATAGTGAGAACCAAGAAGAAGGTCGATGCAGCTTCTTGAGGCAATGCCACCCCGAAAATGGTGAGATAGCTTGTATAGCTTGTTCTGTAGATTTGCCCTAACCTTGGGAAGACTCTCCTGAAAGATGAGAAGCTAAGAATGCGAGCTTGAAGAGAAATCTCACTTCCAATATCGACTTTGGTGAGGGAAGGTGGAAGATGGAGGTGAGGAAGGAGATGATGATGTGGCACCTAACTAGGGCTTAGGCTAGAGAGAGCATCTAATGCTAGGCTAGGCTAGATCTAGAACCTAAAGCTCTGATACCAAGTGTAGAATCCCGTAGGATAGAATAGAGGCATCTTGAAAGAGGTGTGAGAGCACAATGAAACAAAATGGTAGTTCTTTATTATGGATTGTGAGAGAGAGGACTCTCTCTTATAGAAAGGGGAAGAAGGTAATACCTTCCTTACATAAGTGGCAATCAGCCCCTACATCAGTGGGAATCAGTCACGTGAGTTCAACAAAAGGATATTTTTTATTCCTAAAATTTACAGAAATAAATATACATAAGGGACTATTTAAAATAGTTTTGGAAAAAATTTATAGATTTGTATAGAAAAGGGGTACATTTTATTAATGAAAAAATTTACAGATAAGGGATTTTAAATATAGGCCTTGAACGCACGTGATATAGAGGGTTTATACATAGTGACCCCCCCCGAGCTTAGGTTACACACTAGACACATCATAGCACTTGATGTGCCTTTACAACACACACAAACACACCTGTTACTCCCCTAGATGCACACATGCACCATAGAGCAAGCCCTTGATCATACTTATCCAAATAGCAGCTGCACAAGCTACACCAACAATCTAGGCGTTGAGGATTTGCCCACCAGCCTTCACTAAAGGCAAGTGAGACTGTACGAACTACACTCTGTGGAAGTTTAAAATTACTGCTATTCTGGATTCATATGAGCTTTTGGAGATAGTACTAGGGACTGACCCAGAATCACAAGGAAACATCGACCCATCAAATCCGAGGAGTACGATACCTCCTAATGCCGATCTTCTACGAGCTTGGAGATTCAGGAATGCAGATGCTCTATGTGCCCTAGTTACAAGTACTACTGATAGTGTTTTGACCTTGATTCAGCATACATCTAAGGCAATTGTGGCTTGGAACATATTGAAGAGTTAGCATGAGATGCGAAATTAGATAAGGATCCAGAACCTGGAGAATCAGCAGCTCGCAGCTGAGAAGTTTAATGAAGGAGAGACAGCGGAGGCATTCATAACCTGAATAAAAAATCTATGTGACCAAATGGCTGGTGTTGGGATACAAAAGACTAGTGAAGAGCTAGTTTGGTGGTGTCTCTGGATATGTCCACCAAGGTTTGATGGACTGGTAACAGTGCTTAACACTCAGGTGAGACCCCAACCATTGTCATTTGAGGAGTTCTTGGCTTTACTTATGGAGGAGAAATTGAGGCTTAAAGCTTGAGATGGAGGTGGCAATGGGGATGCTGTGTTCTCTACCACTGCGAAAGGCAAAGGTGGTTCCTCCACCAAAGATGAGTCCTCTACTAGTGGTGACAAAAAGAAAAAGGGCGGCAAGAAGAAGTTTTAGGGAGAATGCTTCTACTACAAGAACAAGGGCCATGTGATTGCAGATTGCCGGGTCAAGAAAGCAGATGAAAAGAATGGTACCCTGAAGAAGACAGATAAGGGGAAAGAGACAGCTAACACAGCGAAAGCAGAGTTGGATCTATTTTTGGCCATTGAGGAAGAGTGTTCCTTAGTTCAAGAAGCATCAACCACTGATTCATGGGTGTTGGATAGTGGTGCCTCCTGTCACATGACCTACAAGAAGGGTCTATATTGTTCCATGCAGCCTCTACAGGAACCCATCACTGTGATGGTTGGAAGTAACACAAAACGTCCTGCTGAGGGTTTAGGTATGGTTTCATTTGTTTCTGTAAATGGAGATGTTAAGAAACTATCTAATGTGCTGTATGTTTCACAAATCAAGAGAAATTTTTCATCAGTTGCTTCCATAACTGACCTTAACCATGAGGTGAGGTTCAATAAGACAGGAGCAAAAATTTTGGATAGTGCTAGCAATCTTGTTAGCACAGGAGTAAGGAGGAACAAGTGTATGAGCTAAGTGCTCTTACATTGTTCAATGCTATATGGTGTGACAGCAAGCATTTTCGAACACAACGGATTGATGATAAGAGAAACATACAAGATTGCAGCATCATTGCTACCTTTAAGGGAGCCAATGAAGCCATGTATGATTATTGTGGCATAATCCAAGATATTATTAAGCTTGACTTTCGACACTTCTTTGTGTATGTTTTGGATGTAAAGTGGTTTAAGGACGTGGTGGAAAGAGGCCCTAATGCAACAATCAAACGACATGCAAGTGGCTTTGTAACTAGTGACTCCACAAAGTTTTGGCAAAGTAAGGACACACTAGTACTACTACAACAATGTGAACAGGTATTGTACACACACATAAAAATACACACTTTTAAATATTTGATACCTTCGATGCAAGGAAAATAACATGATTGTATTTGTGTTTGAATTAGGTTATCTATCAATCAATGGTGCATAATAATAGGTGGTGGCATGTCATACCTATTATGGCACATTCCAAAGTGATGTATAGTACATTTACTAATATGGAGCGTATGGAGGATGATCATGGCCATGGAGGTGATGATGATCATGATATGAGAGAGGAGGATGATCATGAGATAGGAGGTACAAATATTAAGGCCACTACCCGTGAGGACGAGCCTACAATTGGTGATGTTGATTTCGATGAGCACATGAGTAGCATAAGTAGTAGTGGGCTGAATGTATTTGTAGATCTCAATTGGATTTTGAAGTAGATAGTTTGGCAAGGGTTGATCTCATTGAGGATGAGATTGCACCGTAGCCCATCATTGATATTGGCAAAACTATTTTAAATATTGTCTCATTCTCCTCACCTCACTTAATTTTTGTATATGTGGATTTGCCAAAAAGCATTGATGTTTTTATTAAAATTATCTGCTTTGGTAATCATGGGAAATGTTTGGAAAGCAGTGATGTACATTCATCAGCCTACACCAAAATCTCACTTTATGTATTCTCTATTTTGCGTCTAAATTCGCGTCTAATTCATAGTGCAGATGCACTAATAGACGCGCTATTAGACGTGCCCGTATTTTCACTATTCTAGTAGCATCTATAGATGCACTTGCTATTTTGCGCATCTATCAAGCACATATATAGTTGCTTTCTCTTATTGTGAATCCATTTTTCAGTAGCCATGTTGGTGGTGAAGAGTACTGCTTGGCATCTATATATGTTTTTCCATCTCTCATCTTTATGCGAAATTGATGCTAAAAGCTTAGATCGTTTAGCTGTTGAATACATGTGTTAGATGAATTTGAACCATTCACAAACTTTCTAAAGTCAAATGTTTCTTTCAAGTGTAGCACATGAGGATGTGGTGTATATGATTGAGCTATAAGTGAAATCATTGTTGTCAAAGTGAAGGCATCATGTCATGCTAGCTTCTTTGAGAATGTGCTAGACATTTAATCAATTTGATCATGTGTGTGACCAACCAAGTTTCACCTTAGTGAAGATACCTTTTTGCACCAACATATTGAAAAATGCAAGAAAAGTTTGATTCTTGTTCTCTCTACCTGTGTTGTCCAATTGCAAATACAAGACGAAAGGAAGAGGCTCTTCCCATGTTGAAATTATATGATGAAGAATGGTGATTGTTAGATTGGCATCATTATGGACATTTGGATATGTAAAAAATACTTTTGATAAAAGTTGGTTATTATATATGACACATCCGATAAGATGTATCTGCAGAAAAGAATCCTCTTTCAAATCCTTTGGTACCCTAACAAAATGTGGGAGGTTGGTCTTTTTCTAGTCCATGCCATCAATAACAATCCCTAAGTATTTGTTTGGATTCTTTGTGCCCTTCTTCCTGTGCTTTGTAAGCTTTGGACGTTCCAATGCTTGTTGTTCTCTATGCACCTTCAGAGCTTCATTTACTTGATTTGAAAGCACAATTTTGATATTAATAAGACTAAACATATAATATAAATTAGATGGATAGTACATGAAATATTGAGCATGGAGGAGTACCTCTTTCATTCTTCGATTTTGCATTTTGCCTCCTACTCTTCAACGTTTTTTTAAAAGCAATTGAAATACATAGAGTATATAATAGAGGCCCCACAAGCACATTCCCCAGTTGCAATGTTCAGCTGTTCTCTTACCCACAAGACAAAACGTTGGAGCAAATTTGAGGATTGAATCATAGTGTAGAGCTCGATACTTCAAGAGAAAGAGAATGGCGAGGCATGTATTTTCTATCAACAAACATTAGAGATTCCATATGGAATCAAAAAATTCCTTTTTAAAAAGTAAATGTTTTAAAGCTAATGCTATTCACATATTTTTTTATCAATTGAAAGAAATCTACATAATGTTGATTAAGATATGACAGAAGCTGATAACATCATCAACTTGAGTCATAACTTATGAAGAAACTCGATAACATCATCGAGTTGTGTCATGACTTATGACAAAACTTGATAACATCATCGAGTTGTGTCATGACTTATGACAAAACTCGATAATGCAAGTTGTGTCATGGGTCATTTCTTAACTCAATGCTATTATGAACAACAAATGACAAAACTCAATGTCAGTCCCATGATAAAGGCATCTATATGTCTTGATTATAGTTAATAGTGTACGCATGCCTCATGATAGAAGTTGATGATGTTATCAAGTCATATCATAAGTTGAAACAAATAGC
This sequence comes from Dipteris shenzhenensis, assembly GCF_047967505.1. Lineage (NCBI taxonomy): Eukaryota > Viridiplantae > Streptophyta > Polypodiopsida > Gleicheniales > Dipteridaceae > Dipteris > Dipteris shenzhenensis. The sequence continues at coordinate 9,836,184 of NC_141616.1, forward strand.
AATGAGCTATAATATGAGTTAGAATGGAAATTTAGAGCTATATGTATTCTAAGATTATTGCTTGGTTCTTGTAGGTCATACACATTGGTCAGATAGAATTTTCTTGTAGAAGGAATTGTGCACTAGGTCATGACCCCCTAACCTCGCACCCAATTTTTGAGTACCAATTGCATCAAATTTCCACATCGTGCCGGGGCCAAATCATGCATGGCATCATTTGCACATTGTAGAGCCACTCGTGTTCTAAATTTTGAACTAAAAAGCTCCCAAAACAGAGTCTTGGTTCAAAACTTATGGCCATTTTACTATTTTTATATTTGTTATGACAAAATTTGATGATGTTATCACGAGTTATGTCATAACTTATGACCAATTTTGATGATGTTATCGAGTTTCGTCATAACTTATGACAAATTTCGGTGATGTTATCGAGTTACATCAGAACTTATGACAATTCTTGATGTTGTTATCGAGTTCTGTCACAATCATATCAAAATTCGATGACATCATCGACTTTCCTGATAGCTGTCACTGCAACTCAACGCTGATATCGAAGTTAAGGTTAACTTATAACATGGATCGATGATATCATCGAATTTTATCATAATTTTAAAAATGTTTAAGGGTTTGTAGTACTTTTGGTGCGAAAAGCAACTTGCAAGACAACTCATGATACTTTGTATAGGCCTTAAAGTTTGTATGATTAAGGCTCCTATAAAAGAAATGGAGATGTTTCTCGGGATGTTTTTAATAGGGGATGGGATGCTCGAGGGGTTAAAGAAACCTAGAGCGTAGATTTGTGACCTTTCAATCGAGGTAACTTACTCTTTAATATGTTATGCCATCTCAAACGCTAATCGTGGCAGCTCTCACTTTCTTTTCCTTTCTCTCTAGATGCATCTCGATGTCCACCTCTCTCTCTCCCTCTCCCTCCCTCCTTGGAATTCTTAAATCTTTATGTTCAGGTTTTCGCTCAAAGCTATTACATTTTAATGAACTACGTTAGTAAAGGTTCTCTTAGCTTTATGTTATTAGTGAAAGGCCGGGGGAGACATTTTTGAAAATGAAAAGAGCGAGTGGCGATAGCCGTGAGTCCTTTTATTTTGAAAATGTCGACTGTAGCAACCTCACAAACCTCAAGTGCCAAGGGGCTGAAAACTAGGACTTGAAGGCGACCTGTGAGGGTGTGACTCATCTTCCAAATGACACATTGGAAATTCATGCATTTCCAGCATTGATGCTGACTCAACTAGCCTGGAAAGTTGATGGCGACAAATCGAACGTGTAGATTTGCCTTCTGCTTTGGAAGTCGCACGGTTGAGGTTGGTTTTCAGCCACACTAGGGAGTGCCCCTGAAATTTGAAGGCCTGCCCTAACCTTGATATTGAGGCCTTCAAAAGTAAGGAAATAGGGGTAAATACATATATTTATATGCAAAACTTTGAAACCTGTTGGCCTTCATTTGCAACATAAATTTTTTCATTGGCCTTCCTACAATGTCTAAAGGGCTTTGAAGCCCGTTGAAGGCTTCAAATTTCAGGGCTGGCGGTCACTTGCCTTAGAAAGTTGCGGGAGCTGCGTTTGTCGTTTCTTTCTAGAATATCATTTATGTTGTTTAGCTCGATGGGCTAAATCGATCGGAACTTGGAAGAGCCAAAACAAAAAAAGTCAACCCAAAGAAGAACCTTCGAAAATAACAACGAGGTTGGCCAGAATGAGGAATCGAGGATATACTCCTTTGAGTTCCTCGATCTTCTTGGAGAAATTGTTGCCCTCATTGAAGAAATCGTTCGGTCCACCTTAATGCGATTGCTGGACAGGCTGGCCTTGCGCCTATGCCCGAATACCGCATTGCATCCTTCACCTTCACTTCAATCATTTTAGCGTCTCACGGAAAATGCTTTCCCCCCAGCAGTACGCTCGCCCGCGTCCCGCTTCCCTCATTTGCCTCTTCCTCATGGCCTTCTATCTGCTGTGTATCGTGCAGGGCTCCGTCAACGTCTACATAATCAACAACACCGGATCCGATCTGTCGTATACCTGCACGGCGGGTAGTAACCAACAGTCGACCGTCCTGGGCGACGGCTCACAAAGGGAGCTTCCTTTCGACGTAGGCTTTCTGCAGGAATGTTCTTGCACGGTGAGCTCGGGAAACAAGGAGCGCGTATTCGATGCATACAACGGGCAAATCACGAATGGGTTCGGGAACTCGTTTTACTGGACTATGAAGACGGACGGCGGTTACATGGACTGTGACTGCAATTGCGACCCTTATACTTGCGTTATGGAAGGACAGCAGAAGTATTGGAGCTGGTGAAGTGAAAAATGTCCGTTCAACATGTCATTCAGAAAAGATAAGAGGAGTATTTGTAGTTGTTGTTGTTAGAGTAGTAATTGTGTTTGCCAAATCTCACTTGTAGTACGTATGTTAAACCTTCTATTTATATGAACCTAAGAGTTTGGATGACTCGAGTCATACACGCTCTATATATTATAAGGTGTTCACTTTAGACGTGAAAATGGAAATAATATTATGAGTTTTAAACTCGATGGTGATAAGAGTTTGGATGACTCGAGTCATACACGCTCTATATATTATAAGGTGTTCACTTTAGACGTGAAAATGGAAATAATATTATGAGTTTTAAACTCGATGGTGATATAACCCCATTTACTTTCAAATGCCTTATCCGTTCACTATGCTCTCCCTATGGAGGTTTAAGTCTTCTTCTTGGATGTTTAGAGCATGTACATCTCCATTGAAAAAGAGGTAGATTGTGGCTCCCTAAAGGCTAGATCTAGTATGGTAGTTTTTTATTACAAGATTGTTTCACTATGCCTTTCACTAAGGTGTTCACTTAAGACATGAAAGTGGAAATAGTTCTATGAGTTTTCAACTCGATGGTGATATAATCCGAGTTACTTTTGAATCCCTTATCCGTTCACTATGAATGTTATGTTCTTTTCTTTGTAGAGCATATACACCTGCATCGAAAAAGAGCTAGACTGTGGCTCCCTAAAGGCTCTCGTATGGTAGTTTTGAGTACAAGATTGTCTCACTATGCCTTTCAATCTCATAAAGGTCCCACAAGCATACTTCTTCTTTTGTCAAGTCACTTATAAGGAACAAATTATGTCATTATGCATTACTAGGCACAATAAATGATGAGCTTTCTACTACCATCATCATGTGGGTGAATTGGCTTTATACATCTCTCCCAGTAGTAGTAAACTCGTGAGTTTTGCTTCCCACGCCTATTGGGGTATTGGTTTTATAAGGGTTATGCAACATTACACTTTCTAATGCCACACGATTTTGAGCCAGGTACCAAGTGTGCAAGGTTCTCTAGAGATATGTCTTCTTTTGAGATTAGTAAGTGTGCAAGTTTCATGAATAGTACACATGTCCAATGCATTATTGATAATAACTATGTAAGACATATAAATAAGCTATGGAATTTCCCATCGTCCAAAAGATTGAGATACATCTTCTTTTGAGATTAGTGAGTGTGCAAGGTTCATGAAGAGTACACATGTCCAATGCATTATTGATAACAACTATGTAACACATATAGATCACCTATGGAAAATTTCCATTTTCAAATGCAATCACACTTTTGTCTACAATGGTACAAAAAGAAAGGTGGTTATAAAATATACTAGGACCAATTCTTATGTTACTTTTAGATGTTAATGCTCATTTTTTGCAATTTGCATGAACATTAAAAAGGAAGACAAAAAGAACAAGCATGTTCATACAATCGGTTCAGAGATCCAAAACAGATGTTGCATGTGGAACGGATAGACCAAAAGTGCTCATACATTCTATTATGTGACCTTCATTTTGCTTGAACATCCTTGGTAAATGATTTTACTAAACACCCTTGGCAGCCAATAATGAAAGTGCGTATATCCCACACTCCATAACATAGACAAATGATTGTTTTTAAACAAACCTGCATGCAAATGAGAGGGAGGAGGACAAAGCACATAGGAGCATGCATGTACCCTTCTACCATGAAATAATATTGAAAAGCAACATAAGCTATTTTATTTGTTACTTATTAGCATGATAGGTGCTTCAAAGGCAATCATTTTTATTGTGCCAGTAAGAAGTAAAAGCAAAACACCAATCCAAAATGTAAAAGCAAAACATCAATCCAAAATGTACCCATGTAGCTGAGCATAACATACATACAACCTCACTCTAATTAAAGAACTAAGGTTTAGATGACCAAACCTCTCTCTTTCTTCTCTTGCCCCCCCCTTGTGTGTGTGTGCGTAAACAATATGGTGTAGACAACTAAGAAGAAAGAGAATATAAACCTTAGTTTATATTGTGTTACTATAACAATTACATAACTTATCATGAGTTATCATGGGAAAATGTACCATATCCTAGTTACTAGAATTACTAAGTTGATCATTCAACTACATCCATTATCATTAATATCATTCAAGAAATTCATGTTGCTAGATTCATTTTTGTCTAAAGCAATCATATAAAAATGAAGTTTTATAATTGAAAATGCTTATTGCATTCCTAGCATGATACATGAAATCATCCATTTTGTTATCATTTTTTTGATGGGAAACTTGAAATTGTGTAACATGTGAGTTGTTAATTAGTTTTAAATCATAGACTCTTAACCTCAAGTTAGGTGAGCATTGTATAGAAGGTATAAGATAACTTATTTTGTGTTGAACCAAAGAGTTTTAGAGCTCTAAATAGTGTTGAACCAACAAGGTTGAAATGAGGTCGAAATCCTTAAAAATAGTTTCCATACAACACATCTTGCACATCACCTCACATCATATCTCATCATATTTATGCTCATATATTTGGCAAATCAATCCACATTGAAGTAGGTGTTTTGTGATTACATAGGCTGTTAGATATGCTTAATGCCCCACCCTCTTGGTAACCACCAGTGGTCCAAGGTGCTCAAGTTTCAAGGCCCCCATATGAGGAGAAGCCATGTGTGAGCCCGAGACACTGGATGGATCCTGACTTGCATGGCAGATAGAAAGGTGATTTTGTGGGAGCCCGTTATTATTGTTGGGGCCTGGGGACAGTATAGGGAATATTCCTTGAATATTCCATGGACGACTAGTCGATTCCCCTGACTAGGTTGACTGGTCGGCTTCACCGACTAGGTTGATTGGTTGGTTCCATCGACTACGTTGATCCGACTACCGCCCTCATAGCTATAAAGAGGCGACGTCCCCAGTCCATTGTTCTAGCAAAGATCTTCCAACTAGTAGCTCTTCACCTAGTATCTCTATAGATTGCCATCTAAGCTCCACTGTGGGAGTGCATGGGTGGACAGAGTCATCATTTACACTACATCAGTATTGAAGGAAAATTTTGTTCGTCTCTAGCTTGCTGTGTACTCTCTATTCTTTGTTCAGTTTTTGTTCCATTGCGTTGTGTAGTTTAACATGGTATCAGAGCCTAGGCGGCTTTAAGGATAGAAGAGTAAAAGAGAGGCGAGGGCTTCAAGAGCATACTCAGTGATGGCAATAGGAAGCGGCTCGAGTTTAGCAGCTGCAGCTGTAGAATCCTGTAGGATAGAATAGATGCATCTTGAAAGAGGTGTGAGAGCACAATGAAACAAAATGGTAGTTCTCTATTATGGATTGTGAGAGAGAGGACTCTCTCTTATAGAAAGGGGGAGAAGGTAATACCTTCCCTACATAAGTGGCAATCAGCCCCTACATTTGTGGGAATCAGTCCCTACATCAGTGGGATTGCCTTTGGCTTACATCATCACTTAGGTCACACACTAGACACATCATAGCACTTGATGTGCCTTTATAACACACACAAACACACATGTGACTCCCCTAGATGCACACATGCACCATAGAGCAAGCCCTTGATCATACTTATCCCAACATACCCTCCCTCAAGGGTTTGCCTCTTGTAGTGTCAAGGATACATCTAGTCTCATAGTTTCTCATTCCATCTCATGGTGGTCAAGGATAAATCTATGGCTAGGATCTCATGCTAGCAAGGGTTCCCAAGGGTGTGAGGTTCACAGAAATGGGATAGTCAAAACACATATCACATGGTCTACATCATATGGTGACCAGAGGTGATTTACAAAAGACATAACATATGATATTCTTTTTGGAGTACTACTCCAGGCAGAGAACCTCAAAATATGACCAAGTGACGATAAACAAAAATTCAAAAGACAAAGTGCTTAAAAAGCATAGTCTTTATTATCAAAGTTTGATTCTTCATTTGCTGATGGAGTTCTTCCTTCAGGCAGATTTGCTTTGTTGTTAAAGTAGCCCTTCTTGTCTTTGATCAACCAATTAGCTTTTTCTTTTGTAGACTTCTTTCCATTCACAACATTCCATATCTTCTTTTTCATAAGTATAAACTTGGCTTTTGTTTGCCAAGTATGGAAACTCATTCCATCCAACTTTTCAGAAAAGGTCTTAGCTTCCATGGCAAGGTCTTACCTGAGGGTAGTGTCTAGTGCCTTGCAAGTGAAACATGAGCAATAAAAAATAATCCTTCAAAGAGTAACAACTTGAATACTTTGACTTGGATTTCTCTATGTGACTTAAGTAAATGTCAAAGCATGAGGCAATTAGTAAGAACAACATTTATGCAAGATGTCTAAGAAAAGATGACCAAGAAGATGCTAGAAAATGAGCATAGCAGACTGAAAATAAATCTTGGTCAAATTACCAGTCAAACTTTGACTGCCCAAAGTCAAACTTAGACTAGCATAGTCAAGCTTTCATGGCCAAAGAGGCAGCTCGAAAATCTGCTCCAAATCGTCATGTAGAGGCCGAAACTCAAAGGGATTTTGCAATGGGGAGGAAGGAAAACATGTAGGGCTTCACCCTCAGAGAGGAATCGCACAAATGATAAGCATGTCGGCCAGCATTGTAGAAGAACCTCGAACTACTTTTTTTGACAAATTTGACCTGAATCTTACTCCAAATGAGCTCAAAATTGATGAGCAACAAGGTAGTGATGTCGCCCAACTCCCTCTAGAAGGAATTTGACAATGTTGCTCTCCATAGTGAGAACCAAGAAGAAGGTCGATGCAGCTTCTTGAGGCAATGCCACCCCGAAAATGGTGAGATAGCTTGTATAGCTTGTTCTGTAGATTTGCCCTAACCTTGGGAAGACTCTCCTGAAAGATGAGAAGCTAAGAATGCGAGCTTGAAGAGAAATCTCACTTCCAATATCGACTTTGGTGAGGGAAGGTGGAAGATGGAGGTGAGGAAGGAGATGATGATGTGGCACCTAACTAGGGCTTAGGCTAGAGAGAGCATCTAATGCTAGGCTAGGCTAGATCTAGAACCTAAAGCTCTGATACCAAGTGTAGAATCCCGTAGGATAGAATAGAGGCATCTTGAAAGAGGTGTGAGAGCACAATGAAACAAAATGGTAGTTCTTTATTATGGATTGTGAGAGAGAGGACTCTCTCTTATAGAAAGGGGAAGAAGGTAATACCTTCCTTACATAAGTGGCAATCAGCCCCTACATCAGTGGGAATCAGTCACGTGAGTTCAACAAAAGGATATTTTTTATTCCTAAAATTTACAGAAATAAATATACATAAGGGACTATTTAAAATAGTTTTGGAAAAAATTTATAGATTTGTATAGAAAAGGGGTACATTTTATTAATGAAAAAATTTACAGATAAGGGATTTTAAATATAGGCCTTGAACGCACGTGATATAGAGGGTTTATACATAGTGACCCCCCCCGAGCTTAGGTTACACACTAGACACATCATAGCACTTGATGTGCCTTTACAACACACACAAACACACCTGTTACTCCCCTAGATGCACACATGCACCATAGAGCAAGCCCTTGATCATACTTATCCAAATAGCAGCTGCACAAGCTACACCAACAATCTAGGCATTGAGGATTTGCCCACCAGCCTTCACTAAAGGCAAGTGAGACTGTACGAACTACACTCTGTGGAAGTTTAAAATTACTGCTATTCTGGATTCATATGAGCTTTTGGAGATAGTACTAGGGACTGACCCGGAATCACAAGGAAACATCGACCCAGCAAATCAGGGGAGTACGATACCTCCTAATGCCGACCTTCTACGAGCTTGGAGATTCAGGAATGCAGATGCTCTATGTGCCCTAGTTACAAGTACTACTGATAGTGTTTTGACCTTGATTCAGCATACATCTAAGGCAATTGTGGCTTGGAACATATTGAAGAGTTAGTATGAGATGCGAAATTAGATAAGGATCCAGAACCTGGAGAATCAGCAGCTCGCAGCTGAGAAGTTTAATGAAGGAGAGACAGCGGAGGCATTCATAACCTGAATAAAAAATCTATGTGACCAAATGGCTGGTGTTGGGATACAAAAGACTAGTGAAGAGCTAGTTTGGTGGTGTCTCTGGATATGTCCACCAAGGTTTGATGGACTGGTAACAGTGCTTAACACTCAGGTGAGACCCCAACCATTGTCATTTGAGGAGTTCTTGGCTTTACTTATGGAGGAGAAATTGAGGCTTAAAGCTTGAGATGGAGGTGGCAATGGGGATGCTGTGTTCTCTACCACTGCGAAAGGCAAAGGTGGTTCCTCCACCAAAGATGAGTCCTCTACTAGTGGTGACAAAAAGAAAAAGGGCGGCAAGAAGAAGTTTTAGGGAGAATGCTTCTACTACAAGAACAAGGGCCATGTGATTGCAGATTGCCGGGTCAAGAAAGCAGATGAAAAGAATGGTACCCTGAAGAAGACAGATAAGGGGAAAGAGACAGCTAACACAGCGAAAGCAGAGTTGGATCTATTTTTGGCCATTGAGGAAGAGTGTTCCTTAGTTCAAGAAGCATCAACCACTGATTCATGGGTGTTGGATAGTGGTGCCTCCTGTCACATGACCTACAAGAAGGGTCTATATTGTTCCATGCAGCCTCTACAGGAACCCATCACTGTGATGGTTGGAAGTAACACAAAACGCCCTGCTAAGGGTTTAGGTATGGTTTCATTTGTTTCTGTAAATGGAGATGTTAAGAAACTATCTAATGTGCTGTATGTTTCACAAATCAAGAGAAATTTTTCATCAGTTGCTTCCATAACTGACCTTAACCATGAGGTGAGGTTCAATAAGACAGGAGCAAAAATTTTGGATAGTGCTAGCAATCTTGTTAGCACAGGAGTAAGGAGGAACAAGTGTATGAGCTAAGTGCTCTTACATTGTTCAATGCTATATGGTGTGACAGCAAGCATTTTCGAACACAACGGATTGATGATAAGAGAAACATACAAGATTGCAGCATCATTGCTACCTTTAAGGGAGCCAATGAAGCCATGTATGATTATTGTGGCATAATCCAAGATATTATTAAGCTTGACTTTCGACACTTCTTTGTGTATGTTTTGGATGTAAAGTGGTTTAAGGATGTGGTGGAAAGAGGCCCTAATGCAACAATCAAACGACATGCAAGTGGCTTTGTAACTAGTGACTCCACAAAGTTTTGGCAAAGTAAGGACACACTAGTACTACTACAACATTGTGAACAGGTATTGTACACACACATAAAAATACACACTTTTAAATATTTGATACCTTCGATGCAAGGAAAATAACATGATTGTATTTGTGTTTGAATTAGGTTGTCTATCAATCAATGGTGCATAATAATAGGTGGTGGCATGTCATACCTATTATGGCACATTCCAAAGTGATGTATAGTACATTTACTAATATGGAGCGTATGGAGGATGATCATGGCCATGGAGGTGATGATGATCATGATATGAGAGAGGAGGATGATCATGAGATAGGAGGTACAAATATTAAGGCCACTACCCGTGAGGACGAGCCTACAATTGGTGATGCTGATTTCGATGAGCACATCCCGAGGGATTCACTCTTCATTAAAGGGGGACGTCACCTGCATGCATGAACTTCAAGAAAACCCCCTATTTAAGATCCATGTAGGATGATAAAACACCCCTATTTAAGCTTATAAGATACCACCAAAATTCTATTATGTCCCCCCCTTTCCTTAAATCTACATTCTTTCTCAAGAATTTAGATTACACAATAAGAAATTTTAGACTACTTTCCTTGTCACTATTTAAAACCATACACAAAACCAAACTTGTTCGGACTAGTTACCCAAGGTAGCCTATACTATGTCCCCCCCTCTTAAATACGGCATGGGCCCCTAACTTAAATTCAATATTGGGAAAAAATAAAAAGGGCCCCCACCCCTAATGTATAAGCTTATTCCTCATTTCAGAAAACCCCCCTCTTGTACACTCACGTGATATCATAAGTTCCCCCATGTGAATCCCCCGGGGAGCACATGAGTAGCATAAGTAGTAGTGGGCTGAATGTATTTGTAGATCTCAATTGGATTTTGAAGTAGATAGTTTGGCAAGGGTTGATCTCATTGAGGATGAGATTGCACCGTAGCCCATCATTGATATTGGCAAAACTATTTTAAATATTGTCTCATTCTCCTCACCTCACTTAATTTTTGTATATGTGGATTTGCCAAAAAGCATTGATGTTTTTATTAAAATTATCTGCTTTGGTAATCATGGGAAATGTTTGGAAAGCAGTGATGTACATTCATCAGCCTACACCAAAATCTCACTTTATGTATTCTCTATTTTGCATCTAAATTCGCGTCTAATTCATAGTGCATCTATAGATGCACTTGCTATTTTCCGCATCTATCAAGCACATATATAGTTGCTTTCTCTTATTGTGAATCCATTTTTCAGTAGCCATGTTGGTGGTGAAGAGTACTGCTTGGCATCTATATATGTTTTTCCATCTCTCATCTTTATGCGAAATTGATGCTAAAAGCTTAGATCGTTTAGCTGTTGAATACATGTGTTAGATGAATTTGAACCATTCACAAACTTTCTAAAGTCAAATGTTTCTTTCAAGTGTAGCACATGAGGATGTGGTGTATATGATTGAGCTATAAGTGAAATCATTGTTGTCAAAGTGAAGGCATCATGTCATGCTAGCTTCTTTGAGAATGTGCTAAACATTTAATCAATTTGATCATGTGTGTGACCAACCAAGAGGAACCCAAGTTTCACCTTAGTGAAGATACCTTTTTGCACCAACATATTGAAAAATGCAAGAAAAGTTTGATTCTTGTTCTCTCTACCCGTGTTGTCCAATTGCAAATACAAGACGAAAGGAAGAGGCTCTTCCCATGTTGAAATTATATGATGAAGAATGGTGATTGTTAGATTGGCATCATTATGGACATTTGGATATGTAAAAAATACTTTTGATAAAAGTTGGTTATTATATATGACACATCCGATAAGATGTATCTGCAGAAAAGAATCCTCTTTCAAATCCTTTGGTACCCTAACAAAATGTGGGAGGTTGGTCTTTTTCTAGTCCATACCATCAATAACAATCCCTAAGTATTTTTTTGGATTCTTCGTGCCCTTCTTCCTGTGCTTTGTAAGCTTTGGACGTTCCAATGCTTGTTGTTCTCTATGCACCTTCAGAGCTTCATTTACTTGATTTGAAAGCACAATTTTGATATTAATAAGACTAAACATATAATATAAATTAGATGGATAGTACATGAAATATTGAGCATGGAGGAGTACCTCTTTCATTCTTCGATTTTGCATTTTGCCTCCTACTCTTCAACGTTTTTTTAAAAGCAATTGAAATACATAGAGTATATAATAGAGGCCCCACAAGCACATTCCCCAGTTGCAATGTTCAGCTGTTCTCTTACCCACAAGACAAAACGTTGGAGCAAATTTGAGGATTGAATCATAGTGTAGAGCTCGATACTTCAAGAGAAAGAGAATGGCGAGGCATGTATTTTCTATCAAACATTAGAGATTCCATATGGAATCAAAAAATTCCTTTTTAAAAAGTAAATGTTTTAAAGCTAATGCTATTCACATATTTTTTTATCAATTGAAAGAAATCTACATAATGTTGATTAAGATATGACAGAAGCTGATAACATCATCAACTTGAGTCATAACTTATGAAGAAACTCGATAACATCATCAAGTTGTGTCATGACTTATGACAAAACTTGATAACATCATCGAGTTGTGTCATGACTTATGACAAAACTCGATAATGCAAGTTGTGTCATGGGTCATTTCTTAACTCAATGCTATTATGAACAACAAATGACAAAACTCAATGTCAGTCCCATGATAAAGGCATCTATATGTCTTGATTATAGTTAATAGTGTACGCATGCCTCATGATAGAAGTTGATGATGTTATCAAGTTATATCATAAGTTGAAACAAATAGCAATGAGCTATAATATGAGTTAGAATGGAAATTTAGAGCTATATGTATTCTAAGATTATTGCTTGGTTCTTGTAGGTCATACACGTTGGTCAGATAGAATTTTCTTGTAGAAGGAATTGTGCACTAGGTCATGACCCCCTAACCTCGCACCCAATTTTCGAGTACCAATTGCATCAAATTTCCACATCGTGCCGGGGCCAAATCATGCATGGCATCATTTGCACATTGTAGAGCCACTCGTGTTCTAAATTTTGAGCTAAAAAGCTCCCAAAACAGAGTCTTGGTTCAAAACTTATGGCCATTTTACTATTTTTATATTTGTTATGACAAAATTTGATGATGTTATCACGAGTTATGTCATAACTTATGACCAATTTTGATGATGTTATCGAGTTTCGTCATAACTTATGACAAATTTCGGTGATGTTATCGAGTTACATCAGAACTTATGACAATTCTTGATGTTGTTATCGAGTTCTGCCACAATCATATCAAAATTCGATGACATCATCGACTTTCCTGATAGCTGTCACTGCAACTCAACGCTGATATCGAAGTTAAGGTTAACTTATAACATGGATCGATGATATCATCGAATTTTATCATAATTTTAAAAATGTTTTAGGGTTTGCAGTACTTTTGGTGCGAAAAGCAACTTGCAAGACAACTCATGATACTTTGTATAGGCCTTAAAGTTTGTATGATTAAGGCTCCTATAAAAGAAATGGAGATGTTTCTCGGGATGTTTTTAATAGGGGATGGGATGCTCGAGGGGTTAAAGAAACCTAGAGCATAGATTTGTGACCTTTCAATAGAGGTAACTTACTCTTTAATATGTTATGCCATCTCAAACGCTAATCTTGGCAGCTCTCACTTTCTTTTCCTTTCTCTCTAGATGCATCTCGATGTCCACCTCTCTCTCTGCCTCTCCCTCCCTCCTTGGAATTCTTAAATCTTTATGTTCAGGTTTTCGCTCAAAGCTATTACATTTTAATGAACTACGTTAGTAAAGGTTCTCTTAGCTTTATGTTATTAGTGAAAGGCCGGGGGAGACATTTTTGAAAATGAAAAGAGTGAGTGGCGATAGCCGTGAGTCCTTTTATTTTGAAAATGTCGACTGTAGCAACCTCACAAACCTCAAGTGCCAAGGGGCTGAAAACTAGGACTTGAAGGCGACCTGTGAGGGTGTGACTCATCTTCCAAATGACACATTGGAAATTCATGCATTTCCAGCATTGATGCTGACTCAACTAGCCTGGAAAGTTGATGGCGACAAATCGAACGTGTAGATTTGCCTTCTGCTTTGGAAGTCGCACGGTTGAGGTTGGTTTTCAGCCACACTAGGGAGTGCCCCTGAAATTTGAAGGCCTGCCCTAACCTTGATATGGCCTTCAAAAGTAAGGAAATAGGGGTAAATACATATATTTATATGCAAAACTTTGAAACCTGTTGGCCTTCATTTGCAACATGAATTTTTTCATTGGCCTTCCTACAATGTCTAAAGGGCTTTGAAGCCCGTTGAAGGCTTCAAATTTCAGGGCTGGCGGTCACTTGCCTTAGAAAGTTGCGGGAGCTGCGTTTGTCGTTTCTTTCTAGAATATCATTTATGTTGTTTAGCTCGATGGGCTAAATCGATCGGAACTTGGAAGAGCCAAAACAAAAAAACTCAACCCAAAGAAGAACCCTCGAAAATAACAACGAGGTTGGCCAGAATGAGGAATCGAGGATATACTCCTTTGAGTTCCTCGATCTTCTTGGAGAAATTGTTGCGCTCATTGAAGAAATCGTTCGGTCCACCTTAATGCGATTGCTGGACAGGCTGGCCTTGCGCCTATGCCCGAATACCGCATTGCATCCTTCACCTTCACTTCAATCATTTTAGCGTCTCACGGAAAATGCTTTCCCCCCAGCAGTACGCTCGCCCGCGTCCCGCTTCCCTCATTTGCCTCTTCCTCATGGCCTTCTATCTGCTGTGTATCGTGCAGGGCTCCGTCAACGTCTACATAATCAACAACACCGGATCCGATCTGTCGTATACCTGCACGGCGGGTAGTAACCAACAGTCGACCGTCCTGGGCGACGGCTCACAAAGGGAGCTTCCTTTCGACGTAGGCTTTCTGCAGGAATGTTCTTGCACGGTGAGCTCGGGAAACAAGGAGCGCGTATTCGATGCATACAACGGGCAAATCACGAATGGGTTCGGGAACTCGTTTTACTGGACTATGAAGACGGACGGCGGTTACATGGACTGCGACTGCAATTGCGACCCTTATACTTGCGTTATGGAAGGACAGCAGAAGTATTGGAGCTGGTGAAGTGAAAAATGTCCGTTCAACATGTCATTCAGAAAAGATAAGAGTAGTATTTGTTGTTGTTGTTGTTAGAGTAGTATTTGTGTTTGCCAAATCTCACTTGTAGTACGTATGTTAAACCTTCTATTTATATGAACCTAAGAGTTTGCATGACTCGAGTGATACACGCTCTATGTATTAGAAGGTGTTCACTTTAGACGTGAAAGTGGAAATAATATTATGAGTTTTCAACGCGATGGTGATATAACCCCATTTACTTTCAAATGCCTTATCCGTTCACTATGCTCTCCCTATGGAGGTTTAAGTCTTCTTCTTGGATGTTTAGAGCATGTACATCTCCATTGAAAAAGAGGTAGATTGTGGCTCCCTAAAGGCTAGATCTAGTATGGTAGTTTTTTATTACAAGATTGTTTCACTATGCCTTTCACTAAGGTGTTCACTTAAGACATGAAAGTGGAAATAGTTCTATGAGTTTTCAACTCGATGGTGATATAATCCGATTTACTTTTGAATCCCTTATCCGTTCACTATGAATGTTATGTTCTTTTCTTTGTAGAGCATATACACCTGCATCGAAAAAGAGCTAGATTGTGGCTCCCTAAAGGCTCTCGTATGGTAGTTTTGAGTACAAGATTGTCTCACTATGCCTTTCAATCTTATAAAGGTCCCACAAGCATACTTCTTCTTTTGTCAAGTCACTTATAAGGAACAAATTATGTCATTATGCATTACTAGGCACAATAAATGATGAGCTTTCTACTACCATCATCATGTGGGTGAATTGGCTTTATACATCTCTCCCAGTAGTAGTAAATTCGTGAGTTTTGCTTCCCACGCCTATTGGGGTATTGGTTTTATAAGGGTTATGCAACATTACACTTTGTGATGCCACACACTTTTGAGCCAAGTACCAAGTGTGCAAGGTTCTCTAGAGATATGTCTTCTTTTGAGATTAGTAAGTGTGCAAGTTTCATGAATAGTACACATGTCCAATGCATTATTGATAATAACTACGTAACGCATATAAATCAGCTATGGAATTTCCCATCGTCCAAAAGATTGAGATACATCTTCTTTTGAGATTAGTGAGTGTGCAAGGTTCATGAAGAGTACACATGTCCAATGCATTATTGATAACAACTATGATCACCTATAGAAAATTTCCATTTTCAAATGCAATCATACTTTTGTCTACAATGGTACAAAAAGAAAGGTGGTTATAAAATATACTAGGACCAATTTTTATGTTACTTTTAGATGTTAATGCTCATTTTGTGCAATTTGCATGAACATAAAAAAGGAAGACAAAAACAACAAGCATGTTCATATAATCGGTTCAGAGATTCAAAATAGATGTTGCATGTGGAACGGATAGACCAAAAGTGCTCATACATTCTATTATGTGACCTTCATTTTGCTTGAACATCCTTGGTAAATGATTTTACTAAACACCCTTGGCAGCCAATAATGAGAGTGCGTATATCCCACACTCCATAACATAGACAAATGATTGTTTTTAAACAAACCTACATGCAAATGAGAGGGAGGAGGACAAAGCACATAGGAGCATGCATGTACCCTTCTACCATGAAATAATATTGAAAAGCAACATAAGCTATTTTATTTATTACTTATTAGCATGATAGGTGCTTCAAAGGCAATCATTTTTATTGTGCCAGTAACAAGTAAATGCAAAACACCAATTTGAAATGTAAAAGCAAAACATCAATCCAAAATGTACCCATGTAGCTGAGCATAGCCTACATACAACCTCACTCTAATTAAAGAACTAAGGTTTAGATGACCAAACCTCTCTCTTTCTTCTCTTGCCCCCCCTGTGTGTGTGTGCATAAAGAAAATGGTGTAGACAACTAAGAAGAAAGAGAATATAAACCTTAGTTTATATTGTGTTACTATAACAATTACATAACTTATCATGAGTTATCATGGGAAAATGTACCATATCCTAGTTACTAAAATTACTAAGTTGATCATTCAACTACTTCCATTATCATTAATATCATTCAAGAAATTCAAGTTGCTAGATTCATTTTTGTCTAAAGCAATCATATAAAAATGAAGTTTTATAATTGAAAATGCTTATTGCATTCCTAGCATGATACATGAAATCATCCATTTTGTTATCATTTTTTTGATGGGAAACTTGAAATTGTGTAACATGTGAGTTGTTAATTAGTTTTAAATCATAGAATCTTAACCTCAAGTTAGGTGAGCATTGTATAGAAGGTATAAGATAACTTATTTTGTTTGGAGCTCTAAATAGTGTTAAACCAACAAGGTTGAAATGAGGTCGAAATCCTTAAAAACAGTTTCCATACAATACATCTTGCACATCACCTCACATCATATCTCATCATATTTGTGCTCATATATTTGGTAAATTAATCCACATTCAAGTAGGTGTTTTGTGATTACATAGGCTATTAGATATGCTCAATGCCCAACCCTCTTGGTAACCACCAGTGGTCCAAGGTGCTCAAGTTGTAAGGCCCCCATATGAGGACTAGCCATGTGTGAGCCTGAGACACTGGATGGATCCTGACTTGCATGTTAAATGAGGTCTATCAAAATGAGACCGTTGATGGTAGAAAGGTGATTGTGTGGGAGCCCCTTATTATTGCTGGGGCCTAGGGATGGTATAGGGAATATTCCTTTAATATTCCATGGATGACTAGTCAGTTCCCCCGGCTAGGTTGTCTAGTCGGCTTCACCAACTAGGTGGATTGGTTGGTTCCACCAACTACGTTGATCCGACTACCGCCCTCATAGCTATAAAGAGGCCACCTCCCCAGTCCATTGTTCCAGCAGAGATCTTCCAACTAGTAGCTCTTCACCTAGTATCTGTCTAGATTGCCATCTAAGCTCCACTGTGGGAGCGCATGGGTGGACAGAGCCATCATCTATACTACATCAGTATTGAAGGAAAATTTTGTTCAGTCGTCTCTAGTTTACTGTGTACTCTCTATTCTTTGTTTAGTTTCTGTTCCACTGCACTGTGTAATTTAACATGGTATCAAAGCCTAGGTGGCTTTCAGGATAGAAGAGTAAAAGAGAGGCGAGGGCTTCAACAACATATGGAGTGATGGCAACAAGAAGCGACTCGAGTTTAGCAGTTGCAACTGCGCAAGCTGCACCAACAATCTAGGCGTTGAGGATTCGCCCACCAACCTTCACTGGAGGCAAGCGAGATGGTACAAACTACACTCTGTGGAAGTTTAAAATTACTGCTATTCTGGATTCATATAAGCTTTTGGAGACAGTACTAGGGACTGACCCAGAACCACAAGGAACCCTTGACCTAGCAAATCCGGGGAGTATGATATCTCCTAATGCCAACCTTCCATGAGCTTGGAGATTCAGGAATGCAGATGCTCTATGTGCCCTAGTTACAAGTACTACTGATAGTGTTTTGATCTTGATTCAGCATACATCTAAGGCAATTGTGGCTTGGAACATATGTATGAGACGCAAAATCAGAGACGGATCCAGAACCTGGAGAATCAGCTCGCAGATGAGAAGTTTAATGAAGGAAAGAGAGAAAAGTGAAGAAAATAAGATCGAATGGTGGTGATGAGTTTGTTTCTATAGATTTTGGAGATTTTTACAAGAGCAAATTAGGGATCAAGTGACAAACGATGACACCACATATGCCTTAGCAAAATTTGGTTATTGAATGCTGAATGCGGACCACCATGGAGATGGGGAGGTGTATGTTCCAAGGTGCTGGACTGCCAAACCACTTTTGGGCTGAGGCTATCAATACTACGATTTACATCCTTAATCACAGCTATACAAAGGCACTCAAAGGTAAAACCCCACATGAGGCTTATAGCTGTAAGAAGCCATCTGTCTCCCACTTCAGAACATTTGGGTATGAATGCTATGCGCATGTACTAGACAAAGAGAGAAATAAGCTAGAACTAAAAAGCACCAAATGTATCTTCTTAGGCTATTGTGATGAGAAGAAAGCCTATAAGTTGTATGACTGAGAGGCAAAGAAGACCATAGCGAGTTGCGATGTGGTGTTCAGGGAGCAGCCACATGTAGTGGAGGCAGAGAAGAGCTCTTCCACTTTATCATCAAGCGAAGAGGTAATTCACTATGGACTTGTCCCAGGAGCTATAAAGGAGGAGAAAATATCAGAAGATGAAGGTATAAGTCACTAACTTGTTGTTACACCACCGAAAAAGCCATTGAAGCGATGGGTAAGGCAGCTGTATGATCATGATAACTAGATGCCTATGTCTATTGAGCAGCATGTAGATGGACCAAGATAGTGATCTTAGAGAATCGAGGAGCAAAGGAGGGCTTCTACTCACATAGTCAATATGGCCTTGATGGCTGAGATTATTGCAGAAGTAAAGGAGCCATCAATGTTGGAGGAATTACTTGCAGACCGAGATTGGAAAAATGCTATGTAAGTAGAATATGCTAGCATCGTGAAGAATGAAACTTGGGAGGTAGTAGATTGACCACCTTAAGAGAAAGGTTATTGGCACCAAGTGGGTTTGGAAGGTAAAGTACAAGGCCGATGGGACTTGGAAAAGTACAAAGCCAGATTGGTTGCACAAGGATTTTCATAGGTTGGAGGGTTTGATTTTTAGGAATCTTTCACTCTGATTGCCAGAATGACCACTATTTGCATAGTACTATTGGTGGCTGCTCATAAAAAGTGGCCAGTTTATCAAATGGATGTTAAATCAGCATTCTTGAATGGTGACCTCAAGGAGGAGGTGTATGTGGCTGAGCCACCTGGGTTTGAGGCCCCCCATTTTGAGAACAAGGTATGTAAGCTAAAGAAGGCTTTGTACGGGCTGCAACAAGCCCCAAGAGCATGGTACCAATGGATAGACAAATTATTTCATAAATTAAACTTCAAAAGATATGCCTCAGATGCTTGATGTGTACAAGAAAGGTGGAAAATATGCTATTATTGTTCTATATGTGGATGATCTCCTTACTATAGGTGATTATGAAGATATGATCCAATAGACTAGAAAGGCATTGAGCACAGAGTTTGAGATGACAGACTTAAGCTTGATGCACTACTGTTTGGGGATTGAAGTTTGGCAAGAGCCAGGCAAGATCTTCATCTCTCAGCTGAAATATGCAAGGGAAATCTTGAAGGCATTTGGTATGTCCGAGTGCAAGGAGATAACTACACCTATGGAGGTAAATGGGAGGCTATCTCTGGAGGATGCCCCACCACCAGCAGACATCGAGACGTACATAAAGTTGGTCAGCAGTCTCATCTTTCTGTGCAACACTAGACTGGACATCAATTTTGTTGTTGGCGTTTTGAGCAGGTTCTCCAATAAGCCCCGGGAGAATCATTGGACTACAGTGATGCACGTGCTCAGGTATGTGAAGGGCACTCTTGATTATGGCATCACCTATGGTACAGGCACTTCCTTGGCTGGTCATTGTGACTCAGATTGTAAGCTGGAGATGTTGATTCCAGGAAATCAATTTCTAGGTATTATTTCTCTTTAGGCTCAAGTATCTTCTCTTGGATCAGTAAGAAACAACCAACAGTGGCATTGTCTTCTACCCAGGCTGAGTACAAGACATCATGTTTTGCTGCTTGTGAAGCAATGTGGCTAAGGAGGATCTTATGGCACATGGGAGTGAAAAAGGATGAGGAAACTATGTTCAGGTGCAACAATAAAAGTTACATGGCCATTGCTAAATATTATCCAGTGTTTCATGCACACAAAACATATAGAGATTTAGTATCACTATGTGCGTGATTTGATCGAGGATGGGATAGTGGAATTGGTCTACTATCCAATAGAGCAAAATGGAGAAGATATCTTCACCAAGGCACTCAGAAGGATCAACTTCAAGGTCATCTTTAGAGACTCGGCATTGGGCCGAGAAGGTAGTTCACCTATGGATGCACATTGAGGGGGGGTGTTAGGTATACTCAATGCCCCACCCTCCTGGTAACCACCAGTGGTCCAAGGTTCTCAAGTTGTAAGGCCCCCATATGAGGAGAAGCCATGTGTGAGCTAGACACTGGATGCATCCTGACTTGCATATGTCAAATGAGGTCTATCACAATGAGACCGTTGATGGTAGAAAGGTGACAGTGTGGGAGCCCCTTATTCTTGCTGGGGCTTGGCAATGGTATAGGGAATATTCCTTGAATATTTCATGAACGACTAGTCGGTTCCATCGACTAGGTTGACTATGCGGCTTCATCAACTAGGTTGACTGGTCGATTCCACCGACTACGTTGATCTGACTACTGCCCTCATAGCTATAAAGAGGCAACCTCCCCAGTCCATTGTACTAGATCAAATCTTCCAGCAGATATCTTCCAGCTAGTAGCTCTTCACCTAATATCAGTCTAGATCACCGTCTAAGCTCCACTATGGGAGCGCACGGGTGGATGGAGCCATCATCTGTACTACATCAGTATTGAAGGAAAATTTTGTTCATCTCCAGTTTGCTGTGTACTCTCTTTTCTTTGTTCAGTTTCTCTTCCGCTGTGCCGTGTAATTTAACATAGGCTAATCATGTGAATTATCCTTCCTCCGTACCCCCGCCCCCTCCCTTTTGTACCAATTGTGGATTTTTGACTCTCTAGTAAGACCATTGTTGTTTGTTAAAGTACAAGATCCCATAAACTTTAATGTTCATGGGTACTCATTCCACCCACTTGGCTTGATTACAAAGCCTTACATATAAGATTTATTCAAGGGGTAATGTTTAAACCCCTACTTACAAATAGACATTGTGTCCCCTCGCTTAATAAGAATTAACTATTTTTATTTTTGTGAACATAAAAGCTTCTTTTGTATGTATTACTATTATTCTTTCACCCATTTTCTTGGTCATTCAGAACAAATATCAATACTAAAAAATTTGAGGTAAGTTATTCATCCATGTTGAAATCACTTCTAGAGACTTCTTTTTGTTATTGGTAATTTTTAGAATTGTTCAAATTATAAAATCTATTTATTTTATCTTGCTCAAGTAGAAAAATATCATAATGTCTTCATTATTATGTACTTATTCCTCAAACATTACTCATAGTTCAAATAAGTTCTTGAATTGAAGGATAATTATATACATATTTGTTTATATATAACTTCTTGTATCGATGTTTATTGCACATGCACGATGATCATGAGAAACCCACATGCTCTAGCAAATAGCAGGAAACATAAATTTATTGGGTAGAAGAAATGTTCACTTATACATGTATTGAAAACCATGTTAAGCGATCAATATAGAGAGCATCTATAAAAGAGATTAAAATAATAAATTGAAAGGTATTAAAGATATGTATTTCTAAGGTGGGGGTTCAAGAAGATCTTGTCCCTAGAACACTTGTGCAAGATCTTATTAATACTTGAAATACTAGGTTACATAGGAATTCTGACTATCACATGAGTTCAATAGGAGTTTTTTAATCATGTCTTTAATGTTGATATATTTACAAGGGGGTATAAAAAAAACATTTTGAAAAAAGTTTATAGATTTGTACATTAAAAAAGGACTTCATTTAATCATATAATATTCACAGATAAGGGATTTGAGAATAGTCTTCTTTTGGTTTTGGGAAAAAAAGTGTTTATAGATTTTATACTATTCAGAAGATATACAATCATAACCAAAAAAATGGTCTTAAAAGAAGTAAGGTTTTTCCAAAGTCTGACAACAAGGTAAGTAGCAATAAGAAAAGAGATCATTCAGAGTTTGTAGTAGATGGTTCCTTTGAATTGATATTCTTCATTGAACGGCTTGAGGTGCTCCTATTCACAATCATGTATCTCTGAAAAGAACTGTTCAAGGTCACTGTCATAGATCCAGAAGGCCTCAATCCATTCAACAAAAAAACAAATCTGCAAATTTAGTAACATTCAAGTTAAATTGATAATCATTTATGGAAATCCAAATAAACCACAAGGTGTGTGCTCAAACAAGTGCTCAGTGAGAGTGTTTGACTTTTGTTGCATCCCCAAAAAGTATGGCTTTCCAATTCACTGGCTCTCCTAGCTGCATCTGTACCATTTTCTAGACTTTTTTGGTAGACAAGCACACCACGAATAGATGGAAGACATTTTCTTGGGACGCTGGATAGCATCAACATTTGCCATCCCCTTTTCCAATCCTCATCCCCCTTAAGTTGGTCCACATTGCTTTATGCTTGATAAGCCAAAGTAGCGACGTTGATATCTTCTTGAGCATAAATTTTGACCAAATGTAAGAAAACCTCCCCTTCCAGCACTGAGCGGAGTCCTAGGTATTCCATCTAGTGTTTAGGATTGAGATCATGTCTCCCATATCCTCATACGGAGTGGGCGCAAGAAGTAAGTGAGGGGAAAGGATCCAACTAAACTCTAAAGCATATTTTAGAACTGCTCCCCCCTTCCACTATATGTTTCCTTTCCAAAGAGCAAGAATAATAGTCATGAGAATTCAAGAAAAAAATTATAAGGTTCCAAGGATTGGTTATAAGAGAAGGAAAAATAATAGAGCTTAAAAGAAATCTAAGGGTACAAGAAAGCATCCATATTAGACATGCAAGGCATTACCTCCATTCTCGGGGGGGTCACTCATCATATGTAACCTTATCACGTGAGTTCAACAGAAGGATATTTTTTATTCCTAAAATTTACATAAATAAATATACATAAGGGACTATTTAAAATAGTTTTGGAAAAAATTTACAGATTTGTATAGAAAAGGGGTACATTTTATTAATGAAAACATTTATAGATAAGGGATTTTAAATATAGGCCTTGAACGCACGTGATATAGAGGGTTTATACATAGTGACCCCCCTGAGCCTCCATTATTCATGGATGGTAGGATAGATCTATATGTTAAGCATAGAGAGATTTACACTTTTAAAAGAAAATGAGTATTAAAAAGTATCCTTGTTGGTGAAATTGGATGGATTACTAGTCTTGGAATGGTAAATGTATTGGGGTCTAGTAATTTTGGGAATGAATAGGTCATTAGGGGAGAATTGGGGTCTCAAAAGGGCCTCATAAGGAATGGATTAATAAATGGATTAGTCCTAATGAAAGGGCCAAGGTAGGTCCCAAAAAGTCCTAAACCCCCCTCAACTAGGTGGGCTAAGCCCAAAAGGGACCCCACCTCTTACACCTCTTACACAACTCTTACCCCTAGATGGGAACCAACAAATTCAAAATTCAAAATTTGAATTTTGAATTCCCTCCCTCCTCTCTCCTTCCTCCCTCCCTCCCCCTCCTCACTCCCCCTCCCTCACTCCCCCTCCTCACTCCCTCCTCCCCCTCCCTCCTCCTCCCCCACTCGGGGGGGTCACTATGTATAAACCCTCTATATCACGTGCATTCAAGGCCTATATTTAAAGTCCCTTATCTGTAAAAAATTTCATGAATAAAATGTACCCCTTTTCTATACAAATCTGTAAATTTTTTTCAAAACTATTTTAAATAGTCCCTTATGTATATTTATTTCTGTAAATTTTAGAAATAAAAAAAATCCTTTTGTTGAACTCACGTGATAGGGTTACATATGATGAGTGAGCCCCCGAGTTACCACTACATTGTCATCGGCTTCTATCCCTTCCTCATTTGCAATATTGATGGAACCAAGTGCTGTGCGATGTTCCATTTGGGAGGTGGATGCTTTTTGCTAACTTGTGTTGAGGGTGGAAGCCTATGCATGAGAGGGCTGTGCATCATATACAGACATGTCTACATGCCTCATTGAAACTAGCATCGTCAAGAGAAACTCTTCCATTGTTTGGTCTTCAGAATTGGTCTAGGATGTCTTTAACTTGGACTGTCCTAAACCCTTCCTCTGTAAGGTTGTCAGAAAAGCAGGCCAAGCACTTTACAAACTTGGGTTCCTCCAGGAACATATACTTTATGGAATCTATGGGAACCCAGCTCTTGTAGTGTGGTCAAGTGTGTGTATAAGCAAAATTTGAGAAATTATCTTGCATGTAGAGGATGAGATTTGAGAAGTCATCCTTGGCTCGCATATATGTGCCTAGGACATCTAAAGTCCTATCTAAAGTATTGATGATATTTCATAAAAGCAACAAGGAGCCAAAATTATCTTCACGTTTCCTAATTGCTCTTTTTGCTTGTGTGTGGTTGAGTAAAGGACTGATGTCAGGTTTCATTGAACTTTTCAGATATATTTCCCGTCTATCCTTCTCAATCCCCATCTACATCTGATGTGAATCATAATCTATCTTAGGATTATATTGATGCCTCCATGGCATTTCTAAGATGATGTCCACTCCCTGTAGGGGCGCCACTAGAAAGTCTCGTGTATCCTTGTAGGGTTTGATTGAGATTTCAAGATTCTTGACTTCTCTAGTGCAATTGTACTTTGTTTTGGTAAAAGCAGCGTTGACCTTATAGTTAGATGGGAAAGACTCTAGGTTTAGCTTTGCTAAAGTTCTTTCCGAAATGTAATCATGTGCACTACCATTATCATGTAGAATAACCTCTTTGCCATTAATAAGACCTTTCATTTTTAGAAGAGCATGACAATTATACTTAGCTCCCTCTTGCTTGGCTACTTCGTCGTCAATCATGTGTACTTTTGCCGTTAGGGTCTTCTTTCTTTCGGGACACTCAGTGGCTATGTGTCCCACCTTGTTGCACTTGAAACACCTTATTTCTTTCTTTGGAAAATTTCCACCATTCAGCTTCGAAGAAGAATCTTTCTTCTGTGGAACAAAACCATTTTTAGATTTAAAGAAGGGCTTTTTATCAAATCTCTTTTTCTTGTGGAAGAGTACATGCCATTCCAAATCTTTCCCTTCTTTTGGGATCCCATTCTTCCTCTCACAATTCATTGCAAGAGAAATCACAGAGTTTAGTGAGCGAGGATGAAACATGTTGAACTCGGCTCTCAACTTAGATCTTAGACCTGCCACATACTTCCTACATTGATCTCGCTCATTAACTTTCTCTAAGGACTGTAATTGGATCAATGTTTGCCAAAATCTATCAGTATATGTGGATATCGTTTCCTTATCAAACTACCTAAAAGTATCCCACTGTTGTCTATCTTTTGCTTTGAAATGTGAGGGAAGAAAATCTCTCTTGATGAGCTTTTGAAAGGACTTCCAAGATTTGGGTCACCTTTACTGTGCTTAGTGATGTTCCACCAAAGTGTAGCACTCTCTATTAAATGATTTGCAACACATTTAATCTTGTCTTTTTAAGAGAATTTCTCCCCTAGAAAATAATCATCTAGCTGACTGATCCAAGACAAGACATTGCGTGCTTCTTTCTTTCCATCGAAATTTTGAAATGAGAAAGCTTTTCTACTTATCTTACTCTCCTTCCTTAAATTATGTGCTCTCAGTGTGGCTTTGACTGTCCTGATAATATGATCATCATCGAAAATCATCGTCGGATGACTCATCATTAGATGAATGCCTCTTCCTTTTCTTACCATTAATTTTTTTTTTCAATCTCTCTCTATGCTCACGCTCATTGGCCAACTGTGCCTGAAGTGCGTCTAGTTGCTCTTGGAGCATGGGTGGCTGTGGATGATGCGCCATGATAATGCGATAAATAAAAATAAAGCAGAGCAGAGAAAAATAAGGATACTAAGAGTATGAAAATTTAAATGTATAAAAGAAAAATGTGACTGAAGTGTATGGTAAGAAATGGATGGCGGTAGATACTAAGTGTATGAAATATAAAGCATAGAAATCACTTATCTCGCTCTTTCATCGGAGGTATGATCGGAGGTAGAAAAGACTAGAGTGGGAGATATGTGACCGATGATGTTGCTCGTAGTCGTCTTTGCACTCGACCAATCTCCAATTAATTGCACGGTCATTTCATTGTTCCAAATCACCTTCTTGATTCAAGCTTTCTCAGATTTTTTTTTGCTCTTCTTCTCTCTTTTTTTAACACACCTTCACTGGTCAGTGGAGTGGCCTCGTACTTTGTGTTGCAGATTGCCAAAAAGAAAATAAAATGTCTTTTTTTTTGTTTTGGGAACTTTAGATCCTTTACCCTTGTTCCATCTATATGGTCCAAGGAAAACTTTGACTTGTAGACACTGAAGCCTGCAGGAACGATGTCACCAATTCTGAGGGAAAAAGAGACTGACTACAGATACACTCTCTGAGATGCCAATCAGCTGCTTTTGATTACGCTGCAGTCAATGGCCTGAGGGTTGCACAACGTGGGCGTGTAGGGATGCAGCAAAAAGATGCACTCTGTGCGGGGCAAAATTGACTCCCAATGAACTTCAATGAGGGCTACCAAAGTAATGGAGGCTCTTATAGCCTCTGAGGTAGTGCATCTGCATTGCATGCAGATAGCGATTACTATAGGTCTACACTTTGCAAACGGGTGCACAGACAGAGAAGATATTATTGGGTCCAAAGTTTCCAAAGTCAGCTGCTGCACACGTCATGGAGGGCTAGAGGCGATGGGTGACATGACTTGATTTCCTAGTCGATGGACAATGGTTGCACAGAGGTTCAGACTCTGCATAATGCTAGTGGGTGGTGTGCTAGCTGAGGCACATTGCTCCGCTCATGGCGGCTACTCTATAAGGCTAGGCCTAGTAGAATGCATGACCACCAAGGCAGATTAAATGCATGCTTATGGGCATCTGGACTCTACGCGCTGTAAGCATTGCGACTTTGGAATTCGCACGATTGCAGATATGTGAGCGAGCTTGAACGGGGCTCCAAAAACCCATGTGTGGCATCGTGGGAACATCCCTCAATGCAAGCTTCCTCTCCCCATGAACTCTAATTCTACACTTGAATATTGGAATTATAATGATAGTCCCAAGGTACCCTTTGGACCACCACTTTTTTGAGAGAGATATACATATACTCTCCCTTGCTGTGTTGGGGTACGTGGAGAAAATTGAGGTGTTATGAAAGGGTTGGACAACCAATGGACCACTTATTAAGCTAAGGAGTATGTAGTTTCCCCCTTTCTTCCAACCTTGGTGACCACCCACCTCTCTCTCAGTTTGAGGTGTCTTGAGACAACCAGGAATCCAAAACTCTTGGCCCTAGCCCTCCCATTTCTCTATGGCCTGCTCCAAAAAGCATGCCCCTTTTTAGGAGACATGTTTGCAAAATGATTGGAAGGCACACGGATCATACTGTTGCAATATTGAACGTGGCACACGACTATCGAGCATGGTAGGAAAGAGCACAATGAAGATATACATTAAGGTTCTTATATATTCTTTGCCTTCTGGATATGTAGTGTCCATGAAGGAGACACGTTCACGGAAGGATTGGAAGGCACAAGAATCATACTATTGCAATATTGAACATGGCACGTGACTATCCTAGATTCATTGGATGATGGAGGAGGCCACATATCTTTTCCCATGTAAACATGTTGCACTTTTGCGAGCCATCCTTTCTTCCCAAACTTGAACTTCAAGATGTGCCCCTTCCACTCATGCAAGATGTCACCTCTCTTGCTCTTGGGAAGCTTATGTGGACCTTTGGCCGACTTTCATCACTATCCAATCATTTAAGCTATAGGTGCAAGGGATCCACTCATCCAATGCATTTTTGGTGTTGTGAAAGACACAAGAGGTCACAACATTGTGTGGTCTTATAGCCTTGCTCCTCAACATGCTTGCGGAGGTTGCAACAGCAAGAATGGGACTCCTACACAGGGTAATGTAGCTCCAATAGAGGCACAAAAGAGGGAGAAGGAGAGGGATAGAGCAGTAGCAACAGAGGCACAGGACAGGGAGAAGCAGAGGGATAGAGCAACTCCAACAGAGGCACAAAAGAGGGAGAACGAGAGGGACATAGCAACAGCAATAGAGGCACAGGAGAGGGAGAAGGAGAGGGGTAGAGCAGCTCCAACAGAGGCACAAAAGAGTGCTCAAGATGGCTAAGGACAGAGGAGCACCAACAGAGGCATGGGAGAGGGAGAGGGAAAAGAGAGAGACAAAGAGAGAGAGAGAGAACGAGAGAGAGAGAGAGCGAGAGAGAGAGAGAGAGAGAGAGAGAGAGCAGCTGCAGCAAGCAGGCCAGAGCAGGAGGGAGCAGAGAAAAAGGGGAAATGCATGGGATTTGGTTCAAATGGGATTTGGCAGGCTGGACCAGAACAGTGTGGGGTAGAGGCCCTAGAAAGAGGGAGGGGAGAAGGAAAATTCACCGGAAGGGCCCTACCATCCCTTTGAAGGCACTTTTGGGCTCATGAAGGGGAGGTGCACCTGGTAGGAGTGTCAAACATGGGTTAAGAGGGGGGGGATGGATTGGATGATCCCTAGTGTAAGGGGAGCAACCAATAGGGGCTCTGTGTAGGCTTGCCCACCCTCCACCTCAACATACCATTTCCCCACACCTTCTAGCACTCTCATTAGTACACCTCAAATCACTCTCTAATACCTTGAAATTAGGAAACACTAATTGGAGGCCCTTTTGAGACCCGAGTTCTCCCCTATTATTATTTCTTTGAGGGAAGCTTTTCTTTGATGATGCCAATCGTCTCCTTGCAAAGATGTCCAGCATTGGTCAATCCAATGTCATAAACAAGAATGTCAACCTCATCAATAACAAGCACACTAACATGTGGTTGATGTTTTGCTCCCCTTCGCTTTCCCCTACCACAAGCATTTGCAACCATTTCAGAAGTGTACTTTCCATTGTACGCATCATGACTCTTGGTTCTAAACCAATGCACTTGAAGGGAAATCATATCTTCAATTTCATATATGATCAAACTAATCACCTTTGAAATCCAAAATAAATGGCCAAGAGGATCATCATGAGAAAGTGTTGCAACCATGAAGTCCACCTTTATATCTTGCACACTTCCACTCCACATTTCTACAAGTTGCTCTTGTCTTTTATGAGACCTCCATGCACCCAAATACATTTCTCGTGGCTATACATTAATCAATATACCTTGCAATTGTGTATGAAGAGAATTTGTTGCATTTTAAATTGGAGTTGCATGAACTGTATGCTATGTAGTTACAAGAATCCCATTTCCACATCGGGCAATTCAATTCTTACAGCCAACCACATTTTAATTAGCACATCCATAGTCGATGATTACAATTTTGAATAAAATATTATAACTCCAAAACGTTTAGTTCACAAGGCGTTCATTGATAGAATGTTGCACAAGGAAATTGAAAGCCAAAAAAATAAAAGGAGTGTATATTAATTCATAGGCCAGAAATTGCTTGTATGTACATATAGCATGAAGCCAAGCCACGTCCTATGGCTTCAAGTACAAAAAATAAGAGGAGTGTATATACAAAAGAGGCATGAAGCCAAGCCTATGGCTTGAAGTATAAAAAAGAGTAGTTAGCACTACTTCTACGACTAATCTAAGTTTTCCACATCCTCGCTCCCTTCTTTCTCATCTTCTTTCTCCTAATTAGCTGTAGGGCCTTGTAAACGAGGGACAACATGTATTAATGTATGAAAAATCAAATCTTTATCTATAATATTGACATTATTATAGATAATGGGAGTATGCTAGGGAATGCATGAACAAGGTCGGTATATAGAATGTTATGCATAAGTTAGGAGCTTTCAATAATTTAGATTGCTTATTTAATTGATTTTGTCTTGGTGTAGTGTACTATGTTCAATGCTATATGGTGTGACGACAAGCATTTTCAAACACAACGGATTGATGATAAAAGAAACACACAATATTGCAGCATCATTGCTAGCTTTGAGGGAGCCAATGGAGCCATGGATGATTATTGTGGCATAATCCAAGATATTATTAAGCTTGACTTTCGACGCTTCTTTGTGTATGTTTTGGATGTAAAGTGGTTTAAGGACGTGGTGGAAAGAGGCTCTAATGCAACAATTAAATGACATGCAAGTGGGTTTGTAACTATTGACTCCACAAAGTGTTGGCAAAGTAAGAAGGACACACTAGTACTACTACAACAATGTGAACAAGTATTGTACACACATATAAAAATACTCACTTTTAAATATTTGATACCTTCGATGCAAGGAAAATAACATGACTATATTTGTGTTTGAATTAGGTTGTCTATCAATCAATGGTGGATAATAATAGGTGGTGGCATGCCATACCTATTATGGCACGTTCCAAAGTGATGTATAGTACATTTACTAATATGGAGCATATGGAGGATGATCATGGCCATGGAGGTGATGATGATCATGATACGAGAGAGGAGTGTGATCATGAGATAGGAGATACAAATATTGAGGTCACTACCCATGAGGATGAGCCTACAATTGGTGATGCTGATTTTGATGAGCACATGAGTAGCACAAGTAGTAGTGGGCTGAATGTATTTGTAGATCTCAATTGGATTTTGAAGTAGATAGTTTGGCAAGGGTTGATCTCACTGAGGATGAGATTGCACCATAGCCCATCATTGATATTGGCAAAACTATTTTACATATTGTCTCATTCTCCTCACCTCACTTAATTTTTGTATATGTGGATTTGCCAAAAAGCATTGATGTTTTTATTAAAATTATGTGCTTTGGTAATCATGGGAAATGTTTGGAAAGCAGTGATATACATTCATCAGCCTGCACCAAAATCTCACTTTATGTATTCTCTGTTTTGGATCTAAATTTGCATCTAATTCACAGTGCAGACACGCTATTAGATGTGCCCGTATTTTCACTATTCTAGTAGCATCTATAGATGCGTCTACTATTTTGTGCATCTATCAAGGATGTCTATAGTTTCTTTCTCTTATTGTGAATCCATTTTCCGGTAGCCATGTTGGAGATGAAGAGTACTACTTGGCATCTATATGTGTTTTTCCATCTCTCATCTTTATGCGAAATTGATGCTAAAAACTTAGATCGTTTGCTGTTGAATACATGTGTTAGATGAATTTGAACCATTCACAAACTTTCTAAAGTCAAATGTTTCTTTTAAGTGTAGCACATGAGGATGTGGTGTATATTCTTGAGCTATAATTGAAATCATTGTTGTCAAAGTGAAGGCATCATGTCGTGCTAGCTTCTTTGAGAATGTGCTAAACATTTGATCAATTTGATCACGTGTGTGACCAACCAAGAGGAACCCAAGTTTCACCTTAGTGAAGATACCTTTTTGCACCAACATATTCATAAATGCAAGAAAAAATTGATTCTTGTTCTCTCTGGCCGTGTTGTCCAATTGCAAATACAAGACGGAAGGAAGAGGCTCTTCCCATGTTGAAATTATATGATGAAGAATGGTGATTGTTAGATTCGCATCATTATGGACATTTGGATATGTAAAAAATACTTTTGATAAAAGTTGGTTGTTATATATGACACATCCAGTAAGATGCATTTACAAAAAAGAATCCTCTTTCAAATCCTTTGGTACCCTAACAAAATGTGGGAGGTTGGTCTTTTTCTGGTCCATGCCATCAATAACAATCCCTAAGTATTTGTTTGGATTCTTCGCGCCCTTCTTCCTGTGCTTTGTAAGCTTTGGACGTTCCAATGCTTGTTGTTCTCTACGCACATTCAGAGCTTCATTTACTTGATCTGAAAGCACAATTTTGATATTGATAAGACTAAAACATTTAATATAAATTAGATGGATAGTACATGAAATATTGAGCATGGAGGAGTACCTCTTTCATTCTTCGATTTTGCATTTTTCCTCCTACTCTTCAACGTTTTTTTAAAAGCAATTGAAATACATAGAGTATATAATAGAGGCCCCACAAGCACATTCCCCAGTTGCAATGTTCAGCTGTTCTCTTCCCTACAAGACAAAATGTTGGAGCAAATTTGAGGATTGAATCATAGTGTAGAGTGCGATACTTCAACAGAAAGAGAATGGCCAGGTGTGTATTTTCTATCAAATATTAGAGATTCCATATGGAATCAAAATATTCCTTTTTAAAAAGTAAATGTTTTAAAGGTATTGCTATTCACATATTTTTTTATCAATTGAAAGAAATATACATAATGTTGATTAAGATATGATAGAAGTTGATAACATCATCAACTTGAGTCATAACTTATGAAGAAACTCGATAACATCATCGAGTTGTGTCATGATTTATGACAAAACTTGGTAACATCATCGAGTTGCGTCACGACTTATGACAAAACTCAATAACGCAAGTTGTGTCATGTGTCATTTCTTAACTCAATGCTATTATGAACAACAAATTAGAAAACTCAATGTCAATCCCATGACAAAGGCATCTATATGTCTTGATAATAGTTAATAGTGTACGCATACCTCATGATAGAAGTTGATGATGTTATCAAGTTATGTCATAAGTTGAAACAAATAGCAATGAGCTATAATATGAGTTAGAATGGAAATTTAGAGATATATCTATTCTAAGATTATTGCTTGGTTCTTGTAGGTCATACATGTTGGTCAGATAGAATTTTCTTATAGAAGGAGTTGTGCACTAGGTAATGAACCCCTAACTTTGCGCCCAATTTTTGAGTATCAATTGCATCAAATTTCAACATCATGCCAGGGCCAAATCATGTATAGCATCATTTGGACATTGTAGAGGCACTCGTGCTCTAAATTTTGAGCTAAAAAGCTCCCAAAACAGAGTCTTGGTTCAAAAGATATGGCCATTTTACTATTTTTATATTTGTTATGACAAAATTTGATATTGTTATCGCGAGTTATGTCATAACTTATGACCAATTTTGATGATGTTTTCAAGTTTGGTCATAACTTATGACAAATTTCGATGATGTTATCGAGTTACATCAGAACTTATGACAATTCTCGATGTTGTTATCGAGTTCTACCACAATCATACCAAATTTTGATGACATCATCGACTTTTCTCATAGCAGTCGCTACAATTCAACACTGATATCGAAGTTAGGGTTAACTTATAACATGGACCGATGATATCATCATAATTTCAAAAATGTTTTAGGGTTTGTAGGACTTTTGGTGTGAAAAGCAACTTGCAAGACAACTCATGATACTTTGTAGAGGCCTTGAAGTTTGTATGATTAAGGCTCCTATAAAAGAAATGGAGATGTTTCTCGGGATGTTTTTAATAGGGGATGGGATGCTTGAGGGGTTTAAGAAACCTAGAGCATAGATTTGTGACCTTGCAATTGAGGTAACTTAATCTTTAATACGTTATGCCATCTTAAACCCTAATCTTGGCAGCTCTCACTTTCTTTTCCTCTCTCTAGATGCATCTCGACGTCCACCTCTCTCTCTCCTGCTCCCTCCCTCCTTGGAATTCTTAAATCTTTATGTTCAGGTTTTCGCTCAAAGCTATTGCATTTTAATGAACTATGTTAGTAAAGGTTCTCTTAGCTTGATGTTATTAGTGAAAGGCCAGGGGAGACATTTTTGAAAATGAAAAGAGTGAGTGGCGATAGCCGTGAGTCCTTTTATTTTGAAAAAGTTGACTGTAGCAACCTCACGTACCTCACAACAACACAGAGCACCTATAGGCATGCAAAATAACAGGCATGTCTATAGGCGTTTCTTGAATAGAGAAATTACAGGTGCGTCTAATAGTGCGTCTAATAGCTCATCTATTTGCGCATGTATTAACATGTCTATTAGCACATCTACACTGAGAAAATATGGGCCCGCCCGTCTAACATTGCGTCTGTCACACAACAAGACAAAGCGCCCACAGACGTGCACATAGACACATTTATTGAACTAAAAAAAAAACTTACGGGCGTGTCTATTTGCAAATCTATTTCTGCGTGTAGAGACCCGTGTCTAACAGCACATCTATATAGCAAATAGATGCGCATATAGACGTGCATCTAGATGTGTAAATAGATGCTCTGCTAAAAATTTTAAAAAATAGACAGACGCATCGTTAAGCGCGTGTATAGATGTGTTTATAAACGATCTTATAGATGCGTTTATAAATGATCTTATAGATGCGCAAATAGACACTTCTCAAATAGACAGACGCGTATATAGACGCGTTTATAGATGCACTGATAGACACGCTACATAATATTTTTTTTTAAATTTACAGAATGTTGTGTATGCTATATAGTTACAAGAATTCCATTTCCACATTGTGTAATTCAATTCTTACAGCCAACCACATTTTAATTACAATTCCAAATAAAACATTACAACTCCAAAACACAATAAAATTGAAAGCTCAAAAAGTGCTTGTATGTACATATAGCACGAAGCTAAGCCACATCATGTGGCTTCAAGTACAAAAAATGAGAGGAGTGTATATACAAGAGGCACAAAGCCAAGCCACTGGCTTTAAGTACAAAAAAGAGTAGCTAGCACTACTTCTACGACTAATCTATCTTCTCCACATCCTCGCTCCCTTCCACACTCCCTTTTGCGCTCCCTTCTCCGCCTCCTTCCTCGTCTTCTTGTGCAGGGACCTATAAACAAGGGACAACATATATCAATGTATGAAAAATCAAATCTTTACTTATAATATTGACATTATTTAATTACTTTCAAATACCTCGGGGGCCGCTCTAGTAGCCTAGATATATTGCTCCTTAGTAATCAACCCGTCATGACAGAAGTGCTTCCATGTATCTCCTCGGCGATGGTGGCGGTGGTAGGCTGTCTTGACAGGAGTAGGGTATCTGCCCACGATATCAAGCTGCAAGTCGATGACACAATTTGCAAAGGGGTTAGTACAATGAAACAACCTCCTAATAATTTACATAAGCAACATAATTTGAGATCGATACTTACAAATTGGGCCTTCCATGATTCAACACCCCCTGCTCCAAAATGCATGCTTCCAAATTGCTCCATTTGGATCCTTCGTGCCTCCACGTGCTACAAAATGGGGTCCTCCCTTGCTGACTTCATTGCTTTCTTCCATTCACGCTTGTGAGCGGTGTGGGGTGAGCCCCTTGGTGGTTGACCTCCCTCGAGCCTGGCAAGCTTTGCTAGTGCCTGCCTCTTAAGCGAAGATCTTTTTTTGCCAAGTATCAGAACAATCTTTGACTTGGCCCATTTATTTGTGAACTGACGATTGGGGGGGTTAGGATACCTAGAGTGAATAGCAACGAGGGTCTCATCAGCCAACCTCTTTGGCTGGTCTTTGTAGTGGATAAAGCAATCTCTATAATTGTTAGCAATTATAGAGCGCATGAAGGCCATGATGTCCTTCCCCCGTGCATCCATCAAGATGCCTCCTGTTTGAGTGATGTCATAGAATATCGTACCATCACCCGGAGGCACGTCTAAATCATCTGAATCATCATTGTCGCCACCACCACCCCTCTCAAAGCACTGTGCCATGCATCCCCCACCACTCTCCCTACTACTACGCCTGCTACCATGTCGTGTCGAGCTAGTACGCTGGCCACTCGTAGTTGGAGACTGCACGAGACTATGTGGACCGCTCGTAGCTAGAGAACCGAGTCTCGACTGCATAGGAGTATGCCGACGGCTGTGTGAGATAGAAGGACCTCCTGATGGCATGGGGGAAGGGGCATAAGACGACATGATGGAAGGGGCATAAGACGGCATGGGGGAAGGGGCATAAGACGACATGGGAGAAGGGCCTCGGCTATGTGTAGCGGCTGGGCTATGCTGACTCCGCTGGGGTAATCTCAGCTGGTGTGGGGTGGTTTGGAGTCTGTAGTGCCGACTCCTGGGGGGTGTTTAGAGTACCCATCATATACCCGTATAACTCCGCAGGACTAGGAGGGTCCCTAAAAATAGACTCTTAGAGATCAGGTGAGCTTGAAGAGCTTCCTGGCCACATGATGAATTGGAAAAAAGAAAAGAAGACGATTATTGATGAGCTAAGAAGAAAGAGGAAAGGAAGAAAAGATTACTGTCGGAGCGCATCTATAGACGCATTTGAGAAGCACGTCTATTTTTGTGTATAACAACACGTCTATAGACACCACTGTCTGTGTCTACAAATAGGCCAGACGCAGTCTAGATGCGCCTGTAGACGCATGTCTAGATGTGCCTGTAGATGCAGTTTTAGACACGCTCTGAGATGCGCCTATAGACGCGCTCCGACAGATGGACTTTTCTAAAAAGTAAAAAAGGACATGCGCTCGACACAAAAACGTAACACTGATACCAAAATCAAGCGTTTCTTGGATACGAGAAAGTACAAATCCAAAGAGAGAAAACTT
Source organism: Dipteris shenzhenensis (assembly GCF_047967505.1). Taxonomy (NCBI): domain Eukaryota; kingdom Viridiplantae; phylum Streptophyta; class Polypodiopsida; order Gleicheniales; family Dipteridaceae; genus Dipteris; species Dipteris shenzhenensis. The sequence goes on from NC_141616.1 coordinate 9,872,837, forward strand.
CTAAAAAAGAACAACTGTAAAAAGAATTACCTTGGATAGAGGTATGGAAGCTTCTTCTCCTTTTTCAAAGTTGCTTCTCTTCCTTGTTCACCCTCTTCTCCTTTAAGCTTGGAAGTAAGTGTGGGTGCCTTCCTCTTAAGTGTAAGCTTGGAAGTGTGGGTGCCTTCCTCTTAAGCATCAAAACTGTGGATCTACTAATAGCAAAGCAAGCAAGCCGCGCGAAATATAAGTAATGTGGAGAAAAGCAAAGCGAGCGCGCTTAAAGGAGATTTAAAAACTACGTCTATAAGCGTGTCTAATAACGTGTCTATACACGCATCTAAATACATAGAGCAGACGCAGTTTTAGACGTGCTTGTAGACACACACCACAGAACAGACAGATGCAGTTTTAGACGCGCTTGTAGACGCACACCATAGAACAGACAGATGCAGTTTTAGACGTGCCTTTAGACGCGCCACAGAGTTTAAAATTAAATATTTGAAGAAAAGCAAAATTTTTTGGGTTGTTTGTTTGTAGGATGTCTTCATCTTCAACAATAGCTCTAGTGAGGATGAATCCCTCCGTATCCACCATCGCGAAATGTGGTTGGAGCAAAAAATCAAATGCATGTGTGATTGATGTTGAGGAAACATGTATCGTGCATTGAATAAGGTCATCTATGAGAATCACCATCGATTTCTCCCACCTCACTTGATCATCCTAGATATGTTGCCCCTTGGAATGAAGTCCTCCCACAATCACTCACCGTAGGAGATTGGATGAGAATTTAGGATGGTTCCATGACTCCTCCACTACTTGGCATGAGCCGGTAAGGGTTTGTAACTATTGTGTGCTATATTGGCTGGAAATAAAGATTGCCCGCTAACACTTTATTTTGTTTAGATACTCCATCTTTTATCGTTTACCATATTGGTCCCACCTCAAGATCAATCACTTGCTTGATCCCATGCATATCTTCAAGAATGTGGCATCTACCATTTGGGAGCCTTTGAATGGGACACGAGATTCCATAGGCATAAGAGAGGATCTATGTACCACAGGGAGGATGCATGAAGCTTGGCCACAAGAGAGACCAAATGGGCATGTTTTTTTACCTCATGCACTGTGGAGGTTATCAAAGCTAGAGATGGCGGCGGTGAAGCGTGCTATTACTACAATTCGTACTCCCACTGGATGCATGAGGTGTTTGAAGGGAGCCTTTACAAAGAGCAAGAAAAGAGGTGTAGAGCAATTATATGGCTTGAAATCTCATGATTGGCACAAGATGCACCAAGTAAGTATTTTATGTGCATAATATCTTTTTTCTTTCAAATTTGTGAGTGAATAATTATAAGGAGCTAATCAACCACCTCCTCGTGGGTTCAGTTCATACTACCTACTAGCATTTCATGTAGTGCATCGAAGGACGTGAAAGATTGTATTTACAAGTGGGCGAGCTTGTGAAGTACTTTACATGATACAAAATATGATGCGTATCAATGCTCCATGCAAGGTGTTCATATTGCTAATATGGCGTACTTTTTCATTTCTAGGTATGTGAGCTTAAAGGAAATAGATCCCACCACGCTTGAGAATGCTCGAGTTATGTCAGTGGAGGTGGTTTGTTTAGTGGAGGAGACATTTCCATGTTCTATTCTCACAAGCCAACTACATCTTATAGTGCATTTGGTGGATGAGATTACTATATATAGTGCTATACATGCACGATGGTTGTTCTTCCTCGAGCGCTTTATGAAGACCATGAAGGGCTTCGTGAGATAAAATGCAAGACCCGAAGATAGCATGGCTGAGGGTTGGTTGGTACAAGAGTAGGCTTGTATATATTTTTGAGTTTCTTGTTGATGTGGATAGCTCTCTCCCACGACTATGGAGAGATGATGAAGACCTAAGGATGACCTCTATTGTGCCTCAAGGGAAAGGACGCAACAAAGTAATAGACACGGAGTTGCATAATAGTATCAACCTCTATTGCATGCTTAAAAGTGATGTGATGAAAACATGGGTGACAAGATACGAGGATGCAAAGGCAAGAAGACAAGAAGAAAGGGCCCTCTTTCGTACACACCACGGATCTCATGTGCCATACCCTTAGTATCTAAGAGCACTTCCAAAGGATATTCATGTGGATTGGCTACTTGATGAAATGGAGAAAGCAGAGAAAGAGGAGGGGATGCATATCACAATGGAAGAATGGGAGTATGCTAGGGGATGCATGAGCAAGGTCGGTATATAGAATGTTATGCATAAGTTAGGAGCTTTTAATAATTTAGATTGCTTATTTAATTGATTTTTTCTTAGTGTAGTACACTATGTTCAATGCTATATGGTGTGAGGGCAAGCATTTTTGAACACAACGGATTGATGATAAGAGAAACACACAAGATTGTGGCATCATTGCTAGCTTTGAGGGAGCCAATGGAGCCATGGATGATTATTGTGGCATAATCCAAGATATTATTAAGCTTGACTTTCGACGCTTCTTTGTGTATGTTTTGGATGTAAAGTGGTTTAAGGACGTGGTGGAAAGAGACCCTAATGCAACAATCAAATGACATGCAAGTGGCTTTGTAACTATTGACTCCACAAAGTTTTGGCAAAGTAGGAAGGACACACTAGTACTACCGCAACAATGTGAACAGGTACTATGCACACATATAAAAATACTCGCTTTTATATATTTGATGCAAGGAAAATAACATGATTGTATTTGTGTTTGAATTAGGTTGTCTATCAACCAATGGTGGATAATAATAGATGGTGGCATGTCATACCCATTATGCCACGTTCCAAAGTGATGTATAGTACATTTACTAATATGAAGCATATAGAGAATGATCATGGCCATGGAGGTGATGCTGACCGTGATACGAGAGAGGAGGATGATCATGAGATAGGAGATACAGATATTGAAGCCATTATCCGTGAGGATGAGCCCACCATTGGTGATGCTAATTTCGATGAGCACATGAGTAGCACAAGTAGTAGTGGGTTGAATGTATTTGTAGATCTAAACACTTGTTTGGATTTTGAAGTAGATAGTTTGGCAAGGGTTGATCTCATTGAGGATGAGATTGAACCGTAGCCCATCATTGATATTGGCAAAACTATTTTACATATTGTCTCATTCTCCTCACCTCACTTAATTGTTGTATATGTGGGCTTGCAAAAAAGCATTGATGTTTTTGTTAAAATTATGTGCTTTGGTAATCATGGGCAATGTTTGGAAAGCAATGATGTACACCAAAATCTCACTTTTTGTATTCTCTGTTTTGCGTCTAAATATGCATCTAATTCCCAGTGTAAACGTGCTAATAGACGTGCTAATACATGGGCAAATAGACGTGCTGATAAATGAATGTTAGATGGGCCCGTATTTTCTCAGTGTAGACGTGCAAATAGACATGTTAATACACGTGCAAATAGACGAGCTGTTAGATGCATTATTAAACGTGCCTGTAATTTCTCTATTCAAGCAACGCCTATAGATGCGCTCGCTATTTTACACATCTATCACGTGCGTCTATAGTTTCTTTGTGTTGTTGTGTCAGCGCATCTATTTGTGCGTGTATTAGCACATCTATTAGTGCATCCACTCAGAATTAGATGCGTATTTAGACACATATTTAGATGCTAAACAGAGAATACAAAAAGTGAGATTTTGGTGTACATCACTGCTTTCCAAACATTGCCCATGATACCAAAGCACTTAATTTTAAAAACATCAATGCTTTTTTGCAAGCTCACATGTACAAGAATTAAGTGAGGTGAGGAGAATGAGACAATATGTAAAATAGTTTTGCCAATATCAATGATGGGCTACGGTTCAATCTCATCCTCAATGAGATCAACCCTTGCCAAACTATCTACTTCAAAATCCAAACAAGTGTTTGGATTGACAAATACATTCAACTCACTACTACTTGTGCTACTCATGTGCTCATCGAAATCAGCATCACCAATGGTAGGCTCGTCCTCACAAATAATGGCCTCAATATCTGTATCTCCTATCTCATGATCATCCTCCCCTCTCGTATCATGGTCATCATCACCTCCATGGCCATGATCATCCTCCATATGCTCCATATGAGTAAATATACTATACATCACTTTGGAACGTGGCATAATAGGTATGACATGCCACCATCTATTATTATCCACCATTGGTTGATAGACAACCTAATTCAAAAACAAATACAATCATGTTATTTTCCTTGCATCAAATATTTAAAATCGAGTATTTTTATATGTGTGCACAGTATCTGTTCACATTGTTGCGGTAGTACTAGTGTGTCCTTCCTACTTTGCCAAAACTTTGTGGAGTCAATAGTTACAAAGCCACTTGCATGGCGTTTGATTGTTGCATTAGGGCCTCTTTCCACCACGTCCTTAAACCACTCTACATCCAAAACATACACAAAGAAGCGTCGAAAGTCAAGCTTAATAATATCTTGGATTATGCCACAATAATCATCCATGGCTCCATTGGCTCCCTCAAAGCTAGCAATGATGTTGCAATCTTGTGTGTTTCTCTTATCATCAATCCGTTGTGTTCGAAAATGCTTGCCCTCACACCATATAGCATTGAACATAGTGTACTACACTAAGAAAAAATCAATTAAATAAGCAATCTAAAATATTGAAAGCTCCTAGCTTATGCATAACATTCTATATACCAACCTTGCTCATGCATCCCCTGGCATACTCCCATTCTTTCATTGTGATATGCATCCCCTCATCTTTCTCTGCTTTCTCCATTATATTAAGTAGCCAATCCACATGAATATCCTTTTTAAGTGCTCTTAGATACTGAGGGTATGGCACACTAGATCCGTGGTGTGTACGAAAGAGGGCCCTTTCTTCTTGTCTTCTTGCCATTGCATCCTTGTATCTTGTCACCCATCTTTTCATCACATCACTATTAAGCACGCAATAGAGGTTGATATTATTAAGCAACTCTATGTCTATTACTTTGTTGTGTCCTTTCCCTTGAGGCACACTAGAGGTCATCCTTAGGTCTTCATCATCTCTCCATAGTCGTGAGAGAGAGCTATCCACATCAACAAGAAACTCAGAAATATATACAAGTGACTCTTGTACCAACCAACCCTCGGCCATGCTACCTTCGGGTCTTGTAGTTTGTCTCACAAAGCCCTTCAAGGCCTTCATGAAGTGCTTGAGGAAGAATAACCATCGTGCATGTATCCATGGTACTGCATATAGCAATCTCATCCACCAAATGCACTATAAGATGTAGTTGGCTTGTGAGAATAGAACGTGGAAATGTCTCCTCCACTAAACAAACCACCTCCACTGACATAACTCGAGCATTCTCAAGTGTGGTGGGATCTAATTCCTTTGAGCTCACATACTTAGAAATAAAAAAGTACACCATATTAGCAATATGAACACCTTGCATGGAGCATTGATATGCATCATATTTTGTATCATGTAAAGTACCTCACAAGCTCGCCCATCTTGTAAATACACTCTTTCACGTCCTTTGATGCAATATGAGAAATGGTAGTAGGTAGTATGAACAGAACCCATGAGGAGGTGGTTTATTAGTTGCTTATAATTATTCACTCACAAATTTGAAAGGAAAAAGATATTATGCACATAAAATACTTACTTGGAGCATCTTGTGCCAATCATGAGATTTCAAGCCACATAATTGCTCTACACCTCTTTTCTTGCTCTTTGTAAAGGCTCCCTTCAAACACATGCATCCAGTGGGAGTACAAATTGTAGTAATAGCACGCTTCACCACCGCCATCTCTAGCTTTGATAACCTCCACGGTGCCCATTTGGTCTCTCTTGTGGCCAAGCTTCACGAATCCTCCCTGTGGTATGTAGATCCTCCCTTATGCCTATGGAATCTCGTGTCCGATTCAAATTCTCCCAAATGGTAGATGCCACATTCTTGAAGATATGCATGGGATCAAGCAGGTGATTGATCTTGAGGTGGGACCAATATGGTAAACGATAAAAGATGGAGTATCTAAACAAAAGTTGGTGTTAGCGGGCAATCTTTATTTCCAGCCAATATAGCACACAATAGTTACAAACCCTTATCGGTTCATGCCAATTGGTGGAGGAGTCGTAGAACCATCCCAAATTCTCATCCAATCTCCCGCAGTGAGTGATTGTGGGAGGACTTCATTCCAAGGGGCAACATATCTAGGATGATCAGGTGGGAGAAATCGATGGTGATTCTCATAGATGACCTTATTCAATGCGTCTGCCCATGAGGCAACTAGCGAAGGACCACAAACAGGACATGCATGGTAACCCGATGTAGTGAGATCTGAACAATAGATGCAATTAAGAGTTGAATGTGGGTTCAAGGTGCCACATTGGTTGCCTTCTCATAATTAAAAGTGCAATGCTTAGCTGAACACTCGCCATAGCCTGGGAAGTCATGCATTGTCCACATCAAGACTGCTTTGCAATTGAAGTCTCGTGACGAGGGAGGCCTGCTCACATCATGCACCTCGATACCTCTCCAAAGTATCTCTAGCTCGTCAATCAAATCTCAAGCTTCTAGGTTCTTCCTTGAAGCTTGGCCATGTGTCTTCAATATGCTTCCATGCAGGAGAGTCTGCGGGAGTTCTCCACTTGCCATCGGTTGATCGATGGGAGGAATGCCATGACATGATCTCTGCAATGGGTTTGCACCAGAACATATGTTGGATGCGAGGGATTATGGGGAAATCCCACCTCATATCGCCTACGCTTCGCCTCCTCACGGCGAGCATAGGGCAACATATGCAGGTGTGACACTGCATCTTGTATCAAATTAAAATGGGATCATAGATCAAACATATGAGCACCCATAGGTATCTCAATCAACCTTAACTTTTTAACACTTACCATGTTTACGGTCACATCCCATTCTCCATACTTTGAGATGTGATTGGGTGTAATCCTGCTTGCATGATACATGTTTCCTTGACATCGATCACACATATATTTGATTTTTTGCTCCAACCACATTTCGCGATTGTGGATATGGAGGGATTCATCCTCACTGGAGCTACTTGTTGAAGATGAAGACATCCTACAAACAAAAAACCCAAAAAAATTTGCTTTTCTTCAAATATTTAATTTTAAATCTCTATGGCACATCTAAAACCGTGTCTGTCTGTTCTGTGGTGCGCGTCTATAAGCAGATCTAAAACTGCATCTGCTCTGTGTATTTAGATGCGTAATTACTCGTGTATTTAGACGCATGTATAGATGCACCATTAGATGCACTTATAGATGCGGTTTTCAAATCTACTTTTAGCATGCTTGCTTTGCTTTTCTTCACATAAGCTTCACGCGGCTTGTTTGCTTTGCTATTAACAGATCCATAGTTTGACACTTAAGAGGAAGACACTCACACCTACTTCCAGGCTTACACTTAAGAGAAAGGCACCCACACTTACTTCTAGGCTTACAGGAGAAGAGGGTGAACAAGGAAGAGAAGCAACTTTGAAGAAGGACAAGAAGCTTCCATACCTCTATCCAAGGTAAGTCTCTTTACGGTTCATCTTCTTTAGAAGTTGCTCTCTTTGGATTTGTCCTTTGTCATATCCAAGAGACGAATGATTTTGATATCAGTGTTATGCTTTTGTGTCGGCCGCATGTCCTTTTCCACTTTTTAGAATAGTCCATTTGTCGGAGTGCATCTATAGATGCATCTCAGAGCGCATCTAAAACTGCGTCTACAGGCGCATCTATAGACGCATCTAGTCTATTTTCAGACACAGATAGCCGCGTTTATAGACGCGCTATTATATGCAAAAGTAGACACGCTTCTCAGATGCGTATATAGATGTGCTCTGACAGTTTTAGACCTTTCCTTTCCCTTCCCTTCCCTTCCCTTCTCTTCTCTTTCCTTCCCTTCCCTTCTCTTCTCTTCCCTTCCCTTTCCTTTCCTTTTCTTTCTCTTTCCTCTTCCCTTTCCCTTTCCCTTTCCACTTCCACTTCCGAGAAAAAGATTTGCCTCTCTTTTCTTCTCTCTTTTCCTATATTTGCCTCTCTTTTATCCCCCTCTTTTCGTGGTAAATTTTCTCTCTCTTTTTCTCTTCTCTCTCTTCTCAGCTCATCAGTAATCTTCTTTTTTTCTTTTTCCCAATTCATCATGTGGCCAGGAAGCTCTTCAGGCTCACTTGATCTCCGGGAGACCATTTTTAGGGAGTTATATAACCTTTTAGGGCACCCTCCTAGTCTTGGGGAGTTCTACGGCTACATGACGGGTACTCTAAACACCCCCAAGAGTTGGCACTATAGACTCCAAACCACCCCAACCGCACACTAGCTGAGATTACCCCAGCAGAGTTAGCACAGCCCAGTCGGCTACACAGTCGAGCCCCTTCCCCCATGCCGTCTTATGCCCCTTTCCCCATGCCTTCTTATGCCCCTTCCCCCATGCTGTCAAGAGGTCCTTCTATCTCGCAGAGCCATCGGCGTACTCCTGTGCAGTCAAGACTCGGTTCTCCAAGTACGAGTGGTCCACGTAGTCTCGTGCAGTCTCCAACTACGAGTGGCCAACATACTAGCTCGACATGACACGGTAGTAGGCATAGTAGTAGGGAGAGTGGTGGGGGATGCATGGCACAGTGCTTTGGGAGGGGTGGTGATGGGGATGATGATGATTCAGATGATTTAGACGTGCCTCTAGGTGATGGTACGATCTTCTATGGCATCACTTAGACAGGAGGCATCTTGATGAATGCACGGGGGAAGGACATCATGGCCTTCATGCGCTTTGTAATTGCTAAGAATTACAGAGATTGCTTTATCCAGTACAAAGACCATCCAAAGAGGTTGGCTGATGATACCCTCGCTACTGTTTGCTCTAGGTATCCTAACCCCCCCAATTTTTAGTTCACAGATAAATGGGCCATTGTTATGATACTTGGCAATAAAAGATCTTCGCTTATATTAAGAGGCAGGCACTAGTGGAGCTTGCCAGGCTCGAGGGAGGTCAACCACCAAGGGGCCCGCCCCACACCGCTCACAAACGTGAGTGGAAGAAAGCAATGAAGTCAATAAGGGAGGATCCCAGTCTGCAGCACGTGGAGGCACGAAGGATCCAAATGGAGCAATATGGAAGCATGCATTTTGGAGCAAGGGGTGTTGAATCATGGGAGGCCCAATTTGTAAGTATCGATCTCAAATTATATTGTTTATGTAGTTTATTAGGAGGTTATTTCTTTGTACTAACCCCTCCACAAATTGTGTCATCTTGCAGCTTGATATCGTGGGCAGATACCCTACTCCTGTCGAGATAGCCTACCACTCCCACCATCATAGAGGAGATACATGGAAGCACTTCTATCATGACGGGTTGATTATTGAGGAGCAGTATATTCGGGCTACTGGAGTGCCTCCCGAGGTATTTGAAAGTAATTAAATAATGACAATATTATAAGTAAAGATTTGATTTTTCATACATTGATATATGTTGTCCCTTGTCTATAGGCCCCTGCACAAGAAGACGAGGAAGAAGACAAGGAAGGAGGCGGAGAAGGGAGCCCAGAAGTGAGCACAGAAGGGAGCATGGAAGGCAGTGAGGACGTGGAGAACTTAGATTAGTCATAGAAGTAGTGCTACCTAATCTTTTTTGTACTTAAAGCCACTAGCTTGGCTTCATGCCTCTTGGAGATACACTCCTCTTATTTTTTGTACTTGAAGCCAAATGACATGGCTTAGCTTCGTGCAATATGTACATACAAGCACTTTTTGAGCTTTCAATTTTCTTGTGCAATGTTGCATCAATTAATGCCTTATGAACTAAACGTTTTGGAGTTGTAACGTTTTATTTGGAATTGTAATTGTCGGCTATAGACGTGCTTGCAAGAGTGCTAATTAAAATGCGGTTGGCTGTAAGGATTAAATTACACAATGTGGAAATGGGATTCCTGTAACTACATAGCATACACAACATACACAACATTTTGTAAATTTAAAAAGTATTATGTAGTGCATCTATCAGTGCATCTATAAATGCATCTATATATGCATCTATCTGTTCGAGGAGCATCTATTTGCACATCTATAAAAGCATCTATAAGACTATTTATAAATGCGTCTATACACGTATTTGCATCTGTCTGTTTTTAAAATTTTCTAGTAGAGCGTCTATTTACATGTCTATATGCATGTCTTTACATGCCTCTATCTGCTATATAATGCACCGTTAGATGCGGGTCTCTAGACGTGCAAATAGATGCGCCCATAAGTTATTTTTAGTTCAGTAGATGCATCTATGTGCACGTCTATAGGTGCTTTGTCTTGTTGTGCCTCAAGTGCCAGGGGACTGAAAACCAGGACTTGAAGGTGAACTGTGAGGCTGTGACTCATCTTCCAAATAATACAATATTGAAAATTCATGCATTTCCAGCATCTATGCAAATTCAACTAGCTTGAAAAGTTGATGGCGACAAATCGAACGTGCAAATTTGCCTTCTGCTTTGGAAGTTGCACGGCTGAGGTTGGGCAGTGCCTCTGAAATTTGAAGGCCTACCTTAACCTTGATATTGAAGGACAAAATCTGACAGTGGCCTTCAAAAGTAAGGAAATAGGGGTAAATACATATATTTATATGCAAAAGCTTGAAACCTTGTTCAATTTTTGGCCTTCATTTACAACATGAATTTTTTCATTGGCCTTCCCTACAATGTCTAAAGGGCTTTGAAGCCCGTTGAAGGCTTCAAATTTCAGGGTTGGCGGTCACTTGCCTTAGAAAGTTGCGGCAACTGCATTTGTCATTTCTTTCTAGAATATCATTTATGTTGTTTAGCTTGATGTTTCAAGTGAGGTGAGGCGAGGTGGGCTAAATCGATTGGAACTTGGAAGAGCCAAAACAAAAAAAGTCAACCCAAAGAAGAATCCTCGAAAATAACAATGAGGTTGGCCAGAATGAGGAATCGAGGATATACTCCTTTGAGTTCCTCCATCTTCTTGGAGAAATTGTTGCCCTCATTGAAGAAATTGTTCGGTCCACCTTAATGTGATTGCTGGACAGGTTGGCCTTGCACCTATGCGGGAATACCACATTGCATCCTTCACCTTCACTTCAATCATTTTAGCGTTTCATGGAAAATGCTTTCCCCCCAGCAGTACGCTCACCCGCGTCCCGCTTCCCTCATTTGCCTCTTTCTCATGGCCTTCTCTCTGTTGTATATCATGCAGGGTTGCGTCAATGACTACATAATCAATAACACTGGATCCGATCTGTCATATACCTGCACGGCGGGTAGTAACCAATAGTCGACCGTCTTGGGCGATGGCTCACAAAGGGAGCTTCATTTTGACATAGGCTTTCTGCAGGAATGTTCTTGCATGGTGAGCTCGGGAAACAAGGAGCGCATATTTGATGCATACAACAGCCAAATCACGAATGGGTTTAGGAACTTGTTTTACTGGACTATGAAGACAGACGGCAGTTACATGGACTGCAACTACAATTCTGACCCTTTTACTTGCGTTATGGAAGGACAACAGAAGTATTGGAGCTGGTAAAGTGAAAAATGTCTATTCAACATGTCATTCAGAAACAAAAACTAAGTAATATGCATTAAAAAAACTAGATCCGGGCAAGTAGTTGTATTGAGCTAGAATAATATATATGAATGAATTTAGTGCTATTTCGTAAAATTTGTTAAATAATATTTTCCATCTTGACCTGATTGTTAAAGTGAATTTAGAACTTAGATTTATGTAAACTTGCAATTTGAGAAGAATTAATTATGATATGAAGAAGAGCACTATAATAGTAGAATTTTTTGAAATACAGTATAATATTATTATAAGAGTAACAATACATGAAAATTTATATAGTAGACCTAAAAGTGGTTATTATTGGAATTTTTATAAATGGAGTTATATATCACTAAAAACATGATGCTTTTGTAAGCGTTTTTTAATACAGGTTATACATGAATTATTTTATGTGTATTGAAAAAAAGTAGTAATGCTTTGAAAACCAAAAAAAAAGAGTAATATATGTTATGAATTAAGAGTCCTTCAAGAGTATGATGTAACTATAGTTTGAAATAGGAAGTCCTTTACATGTATTGAAAATGGGCTTCTACTTAAATGTACTATATTATGTCTCTATTTTTGAGAAAGTAAAATTTTTTTGTAGATGCTAGATTTCCACTGAGGTTATTGTATCCATATTTCGAGTCGGTTGTGTTTAGTTCTCTTATGTATTTCTCTTCAAGTGTATCCGCTTTGCTTTTAAAGTTTGTAGTGGCTAGGATTTTTGTTTTGAAGTTTGAGTCGAACGGTTTGTACCTGTTAACATCATGTTTCAATTTTAATGGAGGATTGGTTTGGTGTTCTGCTATCCATTTTTCAAGATTTCTAGTTTGTCCAATATATCTTTCTTCTGTAGCAATACATAGAATAGAATATATGTAATATGGGCCTTTTGTGCCTTTTTCTTTGTCTTCTTCCGATTTCCTATTTGAAATAGCAAAATGAAGTACGATGACTTTTTCTTGTGTGTTAGAAGATGAAGTTTATATGTATTTTAAGATATGGTACCTGTAGGGGGCTAAAATATATTATTCTTTGTTGGAGTCAGGAAAAACTCAAAATGTTTGCCATATGCTTCTTTTGCAAAATTTAAATCAATAATGGAAGTTATACCTTCTATGGTGAATGGCAACTCTTTTGCTTTTTTTTGATCATCTACTTGGAACATGTTGTTGAACTCCGCTAGTATTACATTTCCAGTCTTACGATCTATTTTGAGGAGTTTGGCTAAGCTTACATTGTAGCCAAAGTGTAGAAGTTTAAGGCAATAAGCTGAAATTCCTTCTGAGTGCTTATCTATTATAGCTTGTGCTTTTGTTCTCAACATCATTGGAGTAATGATATCGTCCTCTTTTGTGATTTTTTGAATTATGTACTTAGCTAGACCTACATTATGTTTGAATTGATATTATGTATATGTTATTTATTGTATTTTTAAAATTTAAAATTTAATCATTTTTTATAAATAAAACTGGGTTACTAACCGTTTGCTCTCATTTCTTTGTCCCCATGTTCTGCCTTCCATTGTTGTACTTCATGTTGATTGTTATCCATGAAATTCCTAAGGTATTGCAGTGTGCTCCATCCATAAATGTATTCATTTGGTTCCTTTCCAGCCATGTTTGCAAGATGCATTTGAGCTGTATACAAGAAGTAATTTTGTCCCTTTGTTCTTTTTGTTGATTTCTCTTGATCTTGTTGAGCCAATCGGGCTTTACTTTTGAATTGATTAAAGATTTGCGAAATAGTAATCTATTATAAATTAGAATATAAACTAATGTGAAGAAATACTACAATGCTTAATATTGAAAACGTACCTCGCCTGATGTTGCCATATTTTATTGTTGGTTGTTCTTCAAATAAGTTTTTTGATAGATCCTGCATATTAGTTTGTATATCAAAAGTTTCTTTTCTCTTAAATGATTAATATTTAATAAAAGAATTTTCTATTGATTACTATCTTTTTAAAGTTCATGTAAGCATTGGAATGAAGTCAAATGGATTGATTTTATTTAAGATTCTTAAGTTCTTTCGAGTGGTGACTCATGAAAGCATGACATATGTTAGTCCTGGTGCAAATGATTTTTGTATTACTACAAGAGCCTTTCCTTTGAGTGTGCATCCTTGTGACTTGTGTCCCATAATTGCATATGCTAGTGTGATTGGAAAAGTTGTTTTGTGATACCATATTGAGTTTAATACCTTTCGTTTATGTTTTGATCGTCTTAGTGTGATTTTTTCATTTGTTGATAAGATCTTGGCATGAATTTTTAAAATTTTGTTTGTGTTATTATATATTTCTAGTGATATGACACTTGCAATAGTGCCATTTGTAGCTCCGATTGTGAGATCTATATTTTCTGTGATCATCACTTTCACTCCTATTGATATTTGTTGTATGGAGTGGAAATTTGGATCCATTATCCATTCTTTTAATTCTAAGATTTGATCTGCATTAGATGTTATAGTGACGCTTTTAATTTGATGCTCTTTGAATCTCTTATGTAGTATGAGCTCATTATAGTATCGTGTGTCTTTTTGATGGGTGCACAATATAGTTGTGTCCTTCTCAATGAAATCGTTTGCTTCACTATCACTTATGATTAAATTACCTAGGTAATATTGAATCTCTTCTACTTTGGTTGTCTTATTCTAATTATGTTTAAGATTTCTATGTATGTTGGATCTTCTAGGTGACGTATTGATGTGTGAAGGAATGAAAAGGTTGCAGTTGTCTAGAAACCCGAGTTTCCAATGTAGTATTTTCTACAAAATTCATTTTCTTGTACCTTGCATTTGCATACTGGAGGTAACTGGGACATATCTCCGAATAAGAGCATCTTTTTATTTTCAAAAGCATGCAAGATTGTTTGCTTGCAAGTTTCGCACAGTTGTCTGATTACTATGTTTAATGTTTGGCATGTCATCATTGAGATCTCATCAATTATTATGATTTCTACATTTTGCAATTCTATGTATCAGTTGTCTAACACTGGTAACAAGGCACGAAACATATCGTGTCTCTTTGGTAGAGCAATCTGATGATGGACAGTAGTTGCTAATTGAGTTAGTCTCATTGCAGCAGCTCATGTTGTTGCTGCTAGAACAATCGATTTTCCTTGTTTTACATAATTATAAGTAATGTACTTAATCATAAATGTCTTTCCTGAACCAGGAGTACCACAAATGACATGAAGTCCTGTGGGTGATCCATTTATCTTTTTGTGAATTTCTTGTTGTTCAGAAGAAAGAGTTGCGCATGCATTTTCGAAATCCTTGAACTCGTTCATCATTTGAAGTACTTTTGTGTGTGTTGTGTTATGACGTATCTTGGTATCTTCACGAAGGTCGGTTGAAGCCATGAAGGAGTTTTGAATAACACGTAATGGGCTTTTTTGGAATATCATGTTTGTTAGTTAGTGGCGATTTTGATCTATTAGCAAGTGCACTTTGCAGTATTGATCGATAAGAGTTTCGATGTCTTCTTCTGTTTTTACGAGGTTTAGGATATGGCATTCTAAGAAGTAAGATTTTGTATTATTCTTTTCAGAAATGAGCTCATTCTCATTTCTAAAATTTACGTTCTTTAGTAGAAGGTTGTAAAAAAATCCTTCAAAATGATGAGCAGGGTGGTAATCTATGAAATGTCATATGATCTGTGTTGATGGATACACATAATTTCCGAAAGAATCTACGATAGTTATGTTATCTTTGTTTTTTTTCTTTGACTTTTGGACATTGTATTTTTTCCAGAATTCATAGAAGGTTAAGTTCTCCATGACACTTGGACGACCGCAATATGTATCTATAGGATGCATTACAGAAACACAATGTTCACGAAGGTATTTTTGGTGCATAGATGGGGGAGAGGAGTCAATGAAATGTACAGATTCGCTTCTTTGAATGGTAGATATTTGTAAGCATGACAATGCTGCCTCTGTTGGAGATGTTGGCTTTGAAAGAATGTATGCAGATATCATTTTTAATTTAATTAGATCTAGATTATCTAGTCCTAGAAGTCTCGCATCACCAGGATTCAAGTTCATGTGTCCCATGGGTTTGGTTTTCATAGCATATTTTAGAAGGTAATATGAGAGGCCTGTGTTTGTTATTTTCTGAATATTCATATGTGCTTGCCACAAGAGTAATATTCCTACATGGTATGGAATGACATTATGATGTTCTAGTGATGGACGAAAGTAGATCCATCTTTGTGTGAGAGGATCTATAGTAGGTTTAGTATCTAAATGTAATGGATATGGAAATCCATATTTGCATTTGTGGTTTGTGGTTGAGTCAAATAGATTGCATGTTGGCCTACATGTGTGGATTTGTTTTCTCTTTACCATATAGTTAAGCTTTCTTTGAATTGAATTCTCTGGCCAGTTATTAAAATCATTCATGTAAGGGATACGTGCATCTATCTGGTTTGATACAATATCTATGTCTTGTGCATCTATCCATAGCATCATGTGTGCATGCATAGATCCTCTATTTTGTACCTCATATCTTATGATGTGATGGTTGACTCTACCTAGTAGTCCTTTATTGCACATAATATATCTTGCTAAGAATTGTTGCAATCTAACATGGAAGAGCACTGCGCATTCAACTGGACAATCTCTCCATGTGAAGTTTTTATATATTGAATTATTTAGCAATGGTTTCTATCTGATCGATTTCACACCATCTTGTGGTTGATACCTCATTTGCAGTAAGTGTAAGGAATATATTGGGAAGGCCCCATGCGTTAACCATTGCCATTAGATCTTCTAAGTTTCTACAGTGCCATGAAGGAGATCCAAGAATAGAATTTGGTATCTGAAACTTAAGAATACGTCTAATTATCTCTTGTTCAGATATTCTTGGATCTTGTCGTCTTTGTTGGTCAATATCTCTTTGTAATACTATAGTTTGAGTAGAGTTTGCTATTAAAATAGATTGACGTATTTGGTACATCAATAACAAGTATGGTTTGTAAAGAGTGAACACCGAGAACAATGTTAATATTCTCATTTTTAAATAAATTACATTGAAGAACATCTTGCCATCATGAGCACCATATCCGAAAGGATAGAGGAATGGGAATAATGCATACTCTTTGTTAATTCGTCACATTGTGACAGACCTTCCATAGATGTTATGAGCTGATGCTCAATAATTATTGTTGAATCATGAAGTATAATTGTCCTAACTTCATGTGATGTATTTTTTTTTAATTGATGAGTTGTAGGTAGCATGTTGATTTGTTCTAGTAATGACAAGTAGTTGTCCTCATGTGTAATTTTCATAAGATCGAATGGTGAGTCAGCAGAGTGTCTTTCAAGAATATTAGAAATAACTTCTAAAGAAAGAACACTTACTCCTAGTTTTGGATGCGGTCATTCATACATTGTTAAGTATTTTTTAAATATGGGGTTTGTTCTAGAGTTAAACACTAGAACGTGTTTTGTTGTTGATAGTAAGTTTATTTAGTGACTACAGAATCTTTGTTGGTGATTCCAACATATTAGTGGATTATCCAACATCAATCTACTTTGTAGTATACCTGTTGCTAAAGATGTAATACCTTTAGAAACGTTTAGGGATATATTGAGTATAGAAAGCATTTGCATTTGAAATATGTCCGCACCTAATACATTCTATAAATAGTTTGGATAGTAGGGAACCGAGTACAATTTTCTGAATGGACTATCTATGCATGCTTTACAAGCCATTTTTTATCTATGTCCTAGGCCATTTTCTACATGCAAACTTATGAACGTATTGGATAAGTCATATGGTGTTATACTTGATTCTAGTAGTGATATTATTGATTTTAACTTTGTAAAAGAACCTATGTTAAATTCTATTCTACCACAATATACACAATATTGCATCTTTGAAATATATTGAGAAGTGATTTGGTTCCATTCTTTTAGAAAATTATTGATGAATATCCATGAGGAGAAACTTGGTTGTAAGTGTCTTTTCTTGTTTTCTATGCTAATGTAGGAAGCACGTTCTCTCCTTTTAATAAGAGACCTTTTCATATTTGTAAAGTAAATTATATGTTGAAGTAGAAGCACCTACTTTATTTTCTCGTTGTGGATGAGAGCATTAAAAATTACTTGAAAGTCACCAATTCGAATAATCTGCAAACAAAATATCAAGGTTGTTAACACTTTATTATTTTCACTCAAAATTTATAACGTCTCTAGTTTATGTTGATACCAATTTGAATATAGCATATGGGAATTTGAATGTAGCATATAGCATTTCGAATATAGAACATGGTAAATAGATCTTTCTTTTTGCACATATGAGTTTGTGTTTAGCATATATTTTTTTGCATATATTTGTAGCTATTTGAATTTGGGATATGGCAGTTTTCATTTATCACTTTGTATATATTTGGTAGCAATTTGAATTTGAGAAATAGTACTCTAAATTTCGTACATATCATTTTGCATTTAGAATTAGCACTTAGCATTGATCAACTAGCATTTTTGTGTTTAGCAAATAGCACTTTGTATCCAACACATAAACAAATAAACTTAACCACACATTTGTGTGGGGGGAGAGTTGGCACATTTCCTCTCCAAAAATTATAAGACCAAGGAACGTGCCCTTCCTTGGGTTCAAATGATTTTGCATTTTTTACATAGCATTTTGCATAATATAGTATGTAGCAATTTGAGTTTGGGATACAGAACATAGCACTTTGCATTTTGCACATCGTACTTTGTTTCTAGAAATGTATGATTTTGTATTTTGTACATAGTATTTTGCATTTTTGAAAATTTAATGGATCAATTCTCTTGTACAAAAAACTTTGAGGTTGTTGGCAATCACCCATGCGTAGCAGCTCGAATTGCAAGCATCAATAGCATGGCCATCAAACCAACAAGGACAAGCTAGAAGAACGTCAAGCTAATGCCAATTGAAAACTCTGAATCATCAAGCTGCCTCTACAAGGTTTTCAAGCGCAAGTACCTTTAGGAGAAACTTGGCGCACAAGAGCTACTTGACTACTCGAAGCTACATTAGCTTGAAGAGATCAAGAACACTCAATGCACAGACTGGAGCTCCCCCACTGTGCAGACTGAAACCGATGGAGGACTGGTGCTAGCAGAGGAGGGTGAGCTAGCCAAAAGATGTGGACAAGAGTGGCTCCTAAACGTTCTATCACCGGATCTCTTAAGGGGTTTCGCTGGCGAAACTACCTTGATGGCTTGCTTCAATGAGTTTTCTTTGGAGAAACCCTTTCATGAAGATAGGGTGAGAGGTTTTTCAATGTCACCCCCTATTAAGTAAAAAGTTGTAAGAAGGATCATAAGGGAATTTTCATAGAGAAGTCTACTCTACATGTGGGTTTCTTCAAAAGCCATCCCATTATGTTCTCACCATTCCCAAAGATTCACATAAATATTCGTGTATAAAATAGGCATTCCTATAATACTTTTCATATTTCTAAGTGAAACTATGTTTTCTTCTGATCCATTTTTGTCATATTTTTGCATAGTTGGAAGCTTTTTTTTTCCTTCGCTCGGACGCTCAGAAGATTTCGCTCGGAAAATGCTCGTCCCTCCCACCTGTGAGCCCCCAAATGAGAAGCTTAGGGGTTTGACTCCTCACCATGCATGTGGGTAGGTGAACCTGTAGTTGGGAAGGGGTGAGGCTGCCATGTGGGCATCACATAGGCAGTAGATCATATTCCTTGTTAGGGTTTATTTGGGGTAGGCCACTAGGCCACCCACGTCAGCATGGGAGGCTGACTGTCTGCCCACAATTAAGGCAGACTGGTGGGACTGGAAGAGGCATGTAGGTGACTCGGAGCTTCATGTGTGTGACTTCATGTGTGCAGCATGGGAATACCCTTTGGCATCTGCACAAATCTCTTTCATGGTGGAAGTCAAATCTCAAAGTAGTATGGAGAAGTAAGCTACCTATAAAGCAAAGATTGTTTCTTTGGAGATGTGTGGTGTTTGTTTTTTCAGTGGGAGTCACTTTGGGCAAACGTGGGATTGTAGATCCTCATTGTTTGAGGTGTTCTATGTAGAGAAGGAGGTAGGGACAGATTTGAAGAAAAGGGGATAGAGGAGCAGAAGGGGGAGAGAGAGAGAGGGGAAGAGGGAGAGGAAGGGTAGGAGAGAGAGAATGAGGTAGGAAGAGATGGAGAGATTGAGAGGGAGTAGGGAAGAGAGAGAGAGAGTGAGTGAGCGTAGGCAGGAAGGAGGAAGGGAGAGTAGATAGGATTAGATGTCACATCAAAAAGTGCATAGTAGGTGGTGGATGGAGACTTATATAGTCCCTCCACATTTTCCACCTAAAGGGCCTCTAACTAGGCCTCCAAGACGGTTCTTACCGTATCTGCATCATGTGTATTTGCCATCTCATCTTGAGACGTATCGAAAGAACCTGGGGCATCAAACACATCCTCGTTACTGAGAGGTCAATGATCATGCTGAGCTTGGCAGTACCACTTTTGTGCATCTTGCACACATTCCTGTGCTCAGGAGTACATTTCTCGCCACATTTAAAACATAAGTTGGCTTTCTTTCTACTGTTCATTATTGTTCGTGTATGCTGTTTGAGCTCATGCAACTACATTGAGAAATCCCTCTAATTGTGGGCGAGGGATACTTGTAGATGTCCTATTATTTTTTTTTTTTCCGAAAAAGCAGTGCTGATTATATTACTTCGAAAAAACAAGATACATGAGGTCAGTTTGCAACTGACGGGCTGCGTTCACAAATCGGACGCAACCCTACATGGAATCAAAAAGCTCTCTCTCACGGAGGGATCAGGCGGGTGTGAGTAAACAGCCAGAGAGATGGTGAATAGCACCACTGAAGGCCCTGAGAAGTATGCTCGAAGAAGAGGCCCCGCGTATCCCAATCTCAGAGGAAACGTCTCCGCTTCTCCCGGCCAACCCGGGAGTCTCCTTGAATCTGGTCCCACTGGCCTCTGAGTGTGTGAGGCTATGTCAAGGATACATCTAGTCTCATAGTTTCTCATGCCATCTCATGGTGGTCAAGGATAAATCTATGGCTAGGTTCTCATGCTAGCAAGGGTTCTCTTGGGTGTAAGGTAAACAAAAAGGGATACAAAAAGACCTTCCAATGGTTATCTCCCGTGCATGTACATGCACACAATGTCTACAAGAGGTACCATGGAGCAAAACATACACATGGCCTACATCATAAGGTGACCAGAGGTGTTTACAAAACACACAAAACACAATAATTTATTTCATTCATTTTGGAGGACTATCCAGGCTGAGTACCTTGACATAAAAAGAGAGATCTGGAGCATACATAGAGATGTTTTAAAATGCATAATCTTCAAAGGATGCCTCATCTTGTAGAGGCTCATTAACTGAAAGTAGATTTGCATTTTCTATCTTTGCTTTGGCTCTGCAAAACTTCTCATTATGGTTGTTCTTGCCACAGTGCTTGCATGGATTAATTTTGAAGCAGTCCTTTGAAAGGTGATTTGTCTTCTCTTTGTCTTTCCACAGTGATTGCAAGGGGTATACTTGCCCTTCTGGACTTTTACAGCATAAACAATGTCATTGCCTTTCCTGAGCTCCATATGTCTTTCTTCTTCTTGGAGAGCAGAGATAATACTATCAAGATTAGGATTAGGAAGATTTTTCAAAGTGGTAACTATGTGATCATAATCTTCAGGCATACTCTTAAGTAACACTACCATAGCATCATCTGGAGTAATAGGAGAGTTGATAGAAGCTAATTGAGTCATAAGACTCCGCATATAGTTGACATGAGCTGCTAAAGTAGTACCACTAGCCATCTTCAATTCAAAGAAAGAGATTTTAAGTGATAGTTTAGAGATGTGAGAGCTAGCACCAAAAATCATGTCAAGCTTCTGCCAAGCTTCTGAAGGAGACTCCAAGTCAAAGATATGGTGAATATAATCATCTCCTAAAGCAAGAGCAATGATACCATATGCTTTTTCTTCTCTAGCTGGATCCCTTGCTGGTCGTGTCGGAGTTGAGGATTCTCTAGCATTGGAGGCCATAGAAAAAGCGGTAGGAGTAGGTTTGACAAGTCCCCATAAGTTCTCCCTCATCAATGCAAATTTCACCTTCATCTGCCATGTGTGGAAGCCCTTTCCATTGAACTTCTCTAGATTCAATAGGGTAGCCATGAGAGGGTCTAACCCAGATATTGGGCAGTGTCTATCTCTCTTACAAGGCAAAAAAATAACTGAAAGACTTCCAAAATATGAGCACTTGATGTAGCAAAGACTAGTGACCAATATTCAATCAATGATGCTTCTGCTTACATGCTTCATAGAAGTGGCTAAAATGAATACTTTCCAATCAAAACCAGGTCTAGCAATTCAAAACAAAACTGAAGCCACACTTGCACTGAAGTTATTGAAAGTTTCAAAAAAACCAGAAATGCTAGAGTAGCATTTTATGTAGCATCATCTTCAAAAACTTGTCCAAAACTGTCAAAACTAAAAGGCTGAACTTGGAGGGCTTGTAGCTCACTCTTCAAAGAAAGGAAAAGAGGGATTTCCAAAGCAAAAGAAAGCTCATATACCAGAGAGGGTCCAACACAGAGGTTGGATGAAATGGTGCGCACTTTTGCCCGGGAGAGTTGCTATAGTCTGAACCTGAGTTTTGACGATTTCTCCCTCGTTATTGAACTAAATGAGCTGAAAAATGGCTCAAAATCTTTGTCTTGAGGTCGCCCATCTACTCCTAAGAGGGTTCAAGCAATGGCAGAGTAGGCAGGGAGTATTGAGCAGTAGAAGAAATGGCAAAAAATGCGCTATTTGGGGAATGGCAGCCACCACAGACGTTTTTTCTTCAATTTCTTGCAGGTGGAAGTTTGCCCATACTAGAGGAGTTTCCAGCTCAGAGGGTTTGGGCAATGGTCGTTTGTAGGTGGAGAACCAAGCTCTCAAAGATTTTGGGAAGAAAGAGGAAAATGGAGAAGAAGAAGATGATGTGGCAGAAATGGGCTCAAGGGGGATCAAAGGGCTCTGATACCATGTTGGTAAACTGAAGGGAAAGGAAAGAGTGGACACAAACTCAGAATACTTGCATTACTTGCTTGTAGAATGAAGAAGAGTGAGGTCCTTAAGTAGGCACCTCATACATGCTCACTGACATCACTGATGACTTCAGAGCTCCACAATCATCTCCTCAATCTGTCTCAATCATCCTATGTGGCTCTCCACCACCTAACTGTGCTTGTGGGCACCTAACTGTGCCTCTAGCACTCACACATAGAAACCAAGGTGTGCCTGAGGCATACACCTTGAGATATCCCAACAGATAGTCCATGTAACTGCATTACGATAAGGCAATTGGTCAAAGACACGCTGACCATTGGTCATGCTTCCACACTTCACATACATATTCACCAAGGTATTTCCTACAAATATATAGGACTCAAAGCCACTTCTTATTGCTTGGAAGTGGATGGCTCTTCCCCTTTCTAGGCACTCTACTTTTGCAAATTTCTCATCAAGTGGCTTCCCCCCTTCCAATGCTGCCAGACTACTGCAAGCTTTCAACACGATGACAAACGTTCGATGGTCTGCTCTGACACCTTCCTGGTGCATCCATGCATACAATTCCAAAGCCAGCACACTACCTTCTTCAACATGAGCCAAGATCATGATATTCCACGTGATGACATCTCAATGAGGCAATTTCTCAAAGACATGCCAGGAATCCTCCATGCTCCCACATTTCATGTACATATTCACCAAGGTATTTCCTACAAATAAATCTGACTCAAAGCCACTCTTTAATACTTGAGCATGGATGGCTCTACCTTTCTCCAGGTGCCCTATTTTAGCAGATCTCCCATCAGCCTCTTGTACGTCTCCCAGGCTACTGCAAGCCTACAAAATTCCGATGATCTGCTGTGACTCCTTCTTGAATGCACCTACAAAATTCCGATGATCTGCTGTGACTCCTTCTTGTTGCATCCATGCATACAACTCCAAAGCCTGCACACCTTCTTCTCACGTAGCATACCCCAGAATCATGATGTTCCATGACACCATTTGACATCTTGTCAAATACCTTGTGGGCATCTGCCATGCTTCCTCCTTCAACATACATTTGCATCAATGTGCTCATCTTAGACACTGGAAGCTCATTTAATGTTCCTCCATGTGAGAATGAACTTTTTCAAACTCCTTCAGCTGTGTCGACTCTTTGTGGACTGCAATTCCAACCCTACCTAAGAAATGCTTATAGAGAAGTAGTCTAGGCTTTGGGCCCATACCAGTGAAGGCCCAATCAGAGACCTATCTTACACAATATGAGAACCTGCATCTCGGTAGTGAATAAGATCAAGGCAAGTGGCTCCCAGATAAATGCAAGACAAACAAGGCCATTAAGAGTAATGAAGCAGAGATGGAGATGGAGACAAAGAGGGAGAGGAAGATGGAGTGAGCTTCAAAGTACCTAATTTTCTTATCAGAGAGATTGAGATGATGAAGATGAAGATGACGATGAAGATAAAGATGAAGATGACACAAACAAACCAGTACCTATAAGGGTTTGCACCAGAATTGGTTGTTCACAAACTGCCAACAAACTGCCAAATATCATCCTTCTTACAAAATAATTAGGCGGTGGTCTGCAAAGATTTTGACGAGCAGTTGTAGAACTTTCTGGAAGAACTTCAGTTGGTGGAATGCCAAATCTCATCCCAAAATGATTGCACGGAGGTCTACAAAGAACTTCAACTATGGAGGTATGCAAAGAACTTCAGATGTGTTGAAGAAAAGAATCGATGATGGGATGAAGAGACCAGACTCGATGAGAAAATCTAGAACAAAAAGGCACTCATATTTGAATCGATGAGTGGATGAATAGAAAGGAATCGATGAGGAAACTTTCAATGAAAATCTCAAAAGGAAATGCACGCAGATTGAAAGGACTAATCTGCGATGAGGAAAGACAAGAGTGGAAGAGAAGAGGAGAACGAGGAAGTTAGATTGGAGTTACGTTGGAAGAATTCCGTTGGAAGAATTACTTGCCAAACTATAAAATAAATAATACATCGAATACATCATTTCATGAAATGACACATGGCTTCATGAGGGGCCAGATTTCCCTTTTATGTCACAATGCTACCTACCTAAAGATAAGAGTAGTATTTGTTGTTGTAGTTGTTAGAGTAGTATTTGTGTTTGCCAAATCTCACTTGTAGTACGTATGTTAAATCTTCTATTTATATGAACCTAAGAGTTTGGATGACTCGAGCCATACACGCTCTATACATTATAAGGTGTTCACTTCAAACATGAAAGTGGAAATAATATTATGAGTTTTCAACTCGATGGTGATATAACCCCATTTACGTTCAAATGCCTTATCCGTTCACTATGCTCTCCCTATGAAGGTTTCATCTTCTTGGATGTTTAGAGCATGTACATCTCCATTGAAAAAGAGGTAGATTGTGGCTCCCTAAAGGCTAGATCTAGTATGGTAGTTTTTTATTACAAGATTGTCTCACTATGCCTTTCACTAAGGTGTTCACTTAAAACATGAAAGTGGAAATAGTTCTATGAGTTTTCAACTCGATGGTGATAAAATCCGATTTACTTTTGAATCCCTTATCCATTCACTATGAATGTTAGGTTCTTTTCTTTGTAGAGCATATACACCTACACCAAAAAAGAGCTAGATTGTGGCTCCCTAAAGGCTCTTGTTTGGTAGTTTTGAGTACAAGATTGTCTCACTATGCCTTTCAATCTCATAAAGGTCCCACAAGCATACTTCTTCTTTTGTCGAGTCACTTATAAGGAACAAATTATGTCATTATGCATTACTAGGCACAATAAATGATGAGCTTTCTACTACCATCATCATGTGGGTGAATTGGCTTTATACATCTCTCCCAGTAGTAATAAACTCGTGAGTTTTGCTTCCCATGCCTATTGGGGTATTGGTTTTATAAGGGTTATGCAACATTACACTTTCTGATGCCACACGCTTCTGAGCCAGGTACCAAGTGTGCAAGGTTCTCTAGAGATATGTCTTCTTTTGAGATTAGTAAGTGTGCAAGTTTCATGAATAGTACACATGTCCAATGCATTATTGATAATAACTATGTAACACATATAAATCAGCTATGGAATTTCCCATCATCCAAAAGATTGAGATATTTCGTTTACTCATTAGGGGAGGTTGGACTCAAAAAGGGCCTCTTGCATAGGATCTTAAGAAATATCTAATCCTCATCTAATATCAAGTTTAGGATACTAACCAGTAGGAAGGCTTGGGCATTAAAAGAATAGAGGATTCTATGTTTGACCTGTTATCAATGGACAGACCTCCGTTGGCTCTCCCTTAGACCCCACTCCCTCCCACTCATGCCCCTCTTGTCCCCACCACCACTTGGGGTAGTTACACACTTGCTAGGTACCCACTTGTCTTTTGGGGGGTTCCCCACTCCTTCCTCTCTTTTGGTGGGCCTAAAAAATCCATAACCTTTTTCCTTCAAAAAAAAGGTTGGAAGTGTTGCCCAGTAGTCTATATATGCAATAGTTGGTCATGTGAGTAGTTTCGCATCAAGGAGCTTCTTATGTGGAGGCTTGCTTCACTGGTATACATGTTACGTCTGTCATAGCTAGTTCTTTCTTCAGTCTATGTGACTTATCTCTTCTTGTGTGTCAAGCTGAATAGTATCTAGTTGTAAAAGCTCTTGTGGCTAAGCATATTAGCCTCTTGTATGTTGTAACAAGCCTAGCTTGGTGGTTAACAACTTTGTGCATTTTTATATAGTTGGAATCCTCTATTTGGTGTGAGAAAAAGTCTTGGGCAGGGATTACGTTAATGTAATATCGTAACACAACAAGACAAAGCACCTACAGACGTGCACACAGATGTGTTTATTGAACTTAAAACAAAACTTACGAGCACGTCTATTTGCATGTCTAGAGACTCGCATCTAAGAGCGCATCTATATAGCAGACAGGTGTGCATATAAACATGCATATAGACACGTAAATAGATGCTATGCTAGAAAATTTAAAAAACAGATAGATGCATCATTAAACATGTCTATAGACGCATTTATAAACGATCTTATAGATGCTTTTATAGACGTGCAAATAGATGCTTCTCGAACAGATAGACGCGTTTATAGATGCACTGATAGACGCGCTACATAATATTTTTTAAATTTACAGAATGCTATGTATGTTGTGTATGCTATGTAGTTACAGGAATCCCATTTCCACATTGTGTAATTCAATTCTTACAATCAACTGCATTTTAATTAGCACTCTTGCAAGCACGTCTATAGCCAACAATTACAATTCCAAATAAAACATTACAACTCCAAAACATTTAGTTTACAAGGCATTAATTGATAGAACGTTGCACAAGAAAATTGAAAGCTCAAAAAGTGCTTGTATATACATATAGCACAAAGCTAAGCCACGTCATGTGGCTTCAAGTACAAAAAATAAGAGGAGTATATATACAAGAAGCATGAAGCCAAGCCAGTGGCTTTAAGTACAAAAAAGAGTAGCTAGCACTACTTCTACAACTAATCTAAGTTCTCCACGTCCTCGCTTCCTTCCATGCTCCCTTCTGCGCTCCCTTCTCCGCCTCCTTCCTCGTCTTCTTGTGCAGGTGCCTGTAAACAAGGGACAACATATATCAATGTATGAAAAATCAAATCTTTACTTATAATATTGACATTATTTAATTACTTTCAAATACCTCGAGAGGCGCTCCAATAGCCCAGATACACTGCTCCTCAGTAATCAACTCGTCATGATAGAAGTGCTTCCATGTATCTCCTCTACGATGGTGGTGGTAGGCTGTCTCGACAAGAATAGGGTATCTGCCCACGATATCAAGCTGCAAGATGACACAATTTATGGAGGGGTTAGTACAAAGAAACAACCTCCTAATAAACTATATAAACAATATAATTTAGAGATCGATACTTACAAATTGGGCCTCCCATGATTCAACATCCCCTGCTCCAAAATGCACGCTTCCATATTGCTCCATTTGGATCCTTCGTGCCTCCACGTGCTGCACACTGGGATCCTCCCTCGCTGACTTCATTGCTTTCTTCCACTCACGCTTGTGAGTGGTGTGGGGCGGGCCCCTTGGTGGTTGACCTCCCTCGAGCCTGGCAAGCTCCACTAGTGCCTGCCTCTTAAGCAAAGATCTTTTATTGCCAAGTATCGTAACAATCTTTGACTTGGCCCATTTATATGTGAACTGACAATTGGGGGGGTTAGGATACCTAGAGCGAATAGTAGTGAGGGTCTCATTAGCCAACCTCTTCTACTGGGCTTTGTAGTGGATAAAGTAATCTATGTAATTTTTAGCAATTACAGAGTGCATGAAGGCCATGATGTCCTTCCCCCGTGCATCCATCAAGATGCCTCCTATCTGAGTGATGTCATAGAAGATCATACCATCACTCGGACGCACATCGAAATCATCTGAATCATCATCCTCCCCACCACCACCCCTCCTAAAGCATTGTGCCATGCATCCCCCACTACTCTCCTTGCTACTATGCTTGCTACCGTGTCATGTTGAGCTAGTACACTGGCCACTCATAGCTGGAGACTACATAGGACTACGTGGACCACTCATAGCTAGAGAACCTTGCACAAGAGTACGCTGATGGCTCTGCGAGACAGAAGGACCTCCCAATGGCATGGAGGAAGGGGCATAATACAGCATGGGGGAAGGGCCTCGACTGTGTAGCCAGTTGGGCTATGCTGACTCCATTGGGGTAATCTCAGCTGGTGTGGGGTTGGGGTGGTTTGGAGGCTATAGTGCCAACGCCTGGGGGGTGTTTAGAGTACTTGTCATGTAGCTGTATAACTCCCTAGAACTGGGAGGGTGTCCTAAAAGGTTATATAACTCCCTAAAAATAGACTCCCAGAGATCAGGTGAGCCTGAAGAGCTTCCTGGCCACTGGAAAAAAGAAAAAAAGAAGATTATTGATGAGATGAGGAGAAAAAGAAGAGAAAAAGAGAGAGAAAAGGGAAGAGAAGAGAAGGGAAGGGAAGGGAAGAGAAGAGAAGGGAAGGGAAGGGAAGCATCTAAAACTATCGAAGTGCATCTATAGACGCATCTGAGAAGCGCGTCTATTTTTGCATATAACAGGGCATCTATAGATGCAGCTGTCTGTGTCTGAAAATAGGCTAGATGCATCTATAGACGCGCTTGTAGATGCGGTTTTAGACGCGCTCTGAGATGCATCTATAGATGCACTCCGACAAACAGACTATTCTAAAAAGTGGAAAGGACATGCGCCCGACACAAAAGCATAACACTGATACCAAAATCATTCGTTTCTTGGATACGACAAAGGACAAATATAAAGTGAGCAACTTCCATAGAAGATCAACCGTAAAGAGACTTACCTTGGATAGAGGTATGGAAGCTTCTTGTCCATTTTCAAAGTTGCTTCTCTTCCTTGTTCACCCTCTTCTCCTGTAAGCCTGGAAGTAAGTGTGGGTGCCTTTCTCTTAAGTGTAAGCCTGGAAGGATGTGTGGGTGCCTTCCTCTTAAGTGTCGGACTGTGGATCTATTAATAGCAATGCAAGCAAGCCGCGTGAAGCCTATATGAAGAAAAGCAAAGCAAGCACGCTAAAAGTAGATTTGAAAACCGCGTCTATAGGCGCATCTAAGACCGCATCTATAAGTGCATCTACAAGCACGTGTAATTGCGCATCCAAATACACAGAGCAGATGCGGATTTAGATGCACCTATAGATGCACACCACAGAACAGACAGACGCAGTTTTAGACGCGCCTTTTGATGTGCCACAGAGTTTTTAATTTAAATATTTGAAGAAAAGCAATTTTTTTTGTGTTGTTTGTTTGTAGTATTTCATCTTCAACAAGTAGCTCTAGTGAGGATGAATCCCTCTGTATCCACCATCGCGAAATGTGGTTGGAGCAAAAAATCAAATGTATGTGTGATCGATGTCGAGGAAACATGTATATCGTGCACGCAGGATTACACTCAATCACATCTCAAAGTATGGAGAATGGGATGCGACCGTAAACATGGTAAGTGTTAAAGAGTTAAGGTTGATTGAGATACCTATGGGTGTTCATATGTTTGAGTTATGATCCCATTTTAATTTGATATAGGATGCAGTGCCACACCCGCATATGTTGCCCTATGCTCGCCATGAGTCGGCGAAGCATCGGCGATATGAGGTGGGATCTTCAAGAGGGATCGTTACGGATGCATGGAGTGATGGTGATAGTAGCCCTCCACCATTACCTCATGAAGCTGTGGAGGAGGAGGTGTTTCATGATATGGTGCGGGATTTATATGTCCATCAATCTGAAGGGATGGATGATGACATGGAGTAGGACGATCTTTTTACTGTAGCATCGACTCCACTGTTTGAGGGGTGCACATTCTCTGTTCTACATGCCTCCCTTGAGTTACTAAACTTGCAAGCCATCTATGGATGGAGCAATGCAAATCTGAATGCATTACTCAAGTAAGCTTTAAAGTCTATTTTGCAAACATGGTGAATTATGCTAGTGGGTCAATTACTCGAATGCTTTCCTCATTTATGGTCTTCATGTGCAGGCTATTGTGTAAAATGCTTCTAAGGTAGAATAAATTACCGACCCCAAGAGATATGGCAAGGCAACATGTGACCTCTCTTGGAGGATTAGATTACAAGCACATCCATGCATGCGTCAACGATTGCGTTTTGTTTCGTGGACTACACAAGGATGCAAGAGAGTGCCCTACTTGTGGAGAGGCAAGATATAGAGCAGATCTCAAAACTTTGGACGTGCCTCGTAAGGTTCTGTGACATTTTCCCATAATCCCTCGCATCCAACATATGTTCAAATGCAAATCCATTGCAGATCTCATGTCATGGCATTCCTCCCATCGATCAACTGATGGCAAGTGGAGAACTCCCACAGACTCTCCTGTGTGGAAGCATATTGAAGACACATGGCCGTTGCCCCTTGGAATGAAGTCCTCCCACAATCACTCACTACGGGAGATTGGATGAGAATTTGGGATGGTTCCACGACTCCTCCACCACTTGGCATGAGCCGGTAAGGGTTTGTAACTATTGTGTGCTATATTGGTTGGAAATAAATATTGCCCGCTAACCCCAGCTTTTGTTTAGATACTCCATCTTTTATCGTTTACCATATTGGTCCCACCTCAAGATCAATCACCTACTTGATCCCATGCATATCTTCAAGAATGTGGCATCTACCATTTGGGAGCATTTAAATGGGACATGAGATTTCGTAGGCATAAGGGAGGATCTACGTACCATAGGGAGGATGCATGAAGCTTGGCCACAAGAGAGACCAAATGGGCATGTTTTTTTACCTCGTGCACCGTGGAGGTTATTAAAGCTAGAAATGGCGGCGGCGAAGCGCACTATTACTACAATTCGTACTCCCACTGGATGCATGAGGTGTTTGAAGGGAGCCTTTAGAAAGAGTAAGAAAAGAGGTGTAGAGCAATTATATGGCTTGAAATCTCATGATTGGCACAAGATGCTCCAAGTAAGTATTTTATGTACATAATATCTTTTTCCTTTCAAATTTGTGAGTGAATAATTATAAGCAACTAATCAACCACCTCCTCGTGGGTTCAGTTCATACTACCTACTAGCATTTCTCGTAGTGCATCAAAGGATGTGAAAGATTGTATGTACAAGATGGGCGAGCTTGTGAGGTACTTTACATGATACAAAATATGATGCGTATCAATGCTCCATGCAAGGTGTTCATATTGCTAATATGGTGTACTTTTTCATTTCTAGGTATATGAGCTCAAACAAAATAGATCCCACCACACTTGAGAATGCTCGAGTTATGTTAGTGGAGGTGGTTTGTTTAGTGGAGGAGACATTTCCACGTTCTATTCTCACAAGACAACTACATCTTATACTGCATTTGGTGGATGAGATTGCTATATGTGGTACTATACATGCACGATGGTTGTTCTTCCTCAAGCACTTCATGAAGACCTTGAAGGGCTTTGTGAGACAAAATGCGAGACCCAAGATAGCATGGCGGAGGGTTGGTTCAATACCACTTAGGTTGAGACGTAGGAAAAGTGTTGTGCCACACAAGATTGCGGCGTCATTGCTAGCTTTGAGGGAGCCAATGGAGCCATGGATTATTATTGTGGCATAATCCAAGATATTATTAAGCTTGACTTTCGACGCTTCTTTGTGTATGTTTTGGATGTAAAGTGGTTTAAGGACGTGGTGGAAAGAGGCCTGAATGCAACAATCAAATGCCATGCAAGTGGCTTTGTAACTATTGACTCCAAAAAGTTTTGGCAAAGTAGGAAGGACACACACAACAATGTGAACTGGTACTATGCACACATATAAAAATATTGGCTTTTAAATATTTAATACCTTCGATGCAAGAAAAATAACATGATTGTATTTGTGTTTAAATTAGGTTGTCTATCGACCAATGGTGGATAATAATAGATGGTGGCATGTCATACCTATTATGCCATGTTCCAAATTGATGTATAGTACATTTACTAATATGGAACATATGGAGGATGATCATGGCCATGGATGTGATGATGACCATGATACGAGAGATGAGGATGATCATGAGATAGGAGATACAGATATTGAGGCCATTACCTGTGAGGATGAGCCTACCATTGGTGATGCTGATTTTGATGAGCACATGAGTAGCACAAGTAGTAGTGGGTTGAATGTATTTGTAGATCTTAACACTTGTTTGGATTTTGAAGTAAATAGTTTGGAAAGGGTTGATCTCATTGAGGATGAGATTGAACCGTAGCCCATCATTGATATTGGCAAAACTATTTTACATATTGTCTCATTCTTCTCACCTCACTTAATTCTTGTATATGTGGGCTTGCAAAAAAGCATTGATGTTTTTGTTAAAATTATGTGTTTTGGTAATCATGGGCAATGTTTGGAAAGCAGTGATGTACACCGAAATCTCACTTTCTGTATTCTCTGTTTAGCATCTAAATACGGGTCTAATTCTCAATGTAGATGCGCAAATAGATGCACTAATACACGTGCAAATAGACAAGATGATAAACACAATGTTAGACGGGTCCATATTTTCTCAGTGTAGATGTGCTAGTAGACGTGTTAATACATGTGCAAATAGACGAGCTCTTAGATGCGCTGTTAGACATGCCCGTAATTTCTCTATTCAAGCAACGCCTATAGACATGCTCGCTATTTTGCATGTCTATCAAGTGCATCTATAGTTGCTTTGTGTTGTTGTATAAATGTGAGCATGTTATTAATGTTGTGTACTTACGTTGTAAACTCACAGTAATAATGTGTGTATTATTGTAACCTGTCAAAGATTAACCGATAAACCGGCTATTTAATTATCCCATCGGGCAATTTTATTCCCAGCGGGCTATTGCAATAGCCCTGGGGGCTCCGCCAGGAGATGACTAAATCCTAGAGGGCTTTCTTAATACATAATATAAATGTCCCAAAATTTAGAGAAGCATGTAAATCTAGACAGCTCCTCGGGCAGCACACCCTTGCTAAGGCTTGTTCTTAGAACTAAGCTGTGAAATGATTTGTTAATTGGGCCATTTGTCCTACTCTTAGGCTATGTTGGTCCTTGATATAGAAATTTCTTTAGAGTGTTGATGAGACCTATCTTGTTATGTGGATTGGGCTTTTTGTCCTTTGTTGGGCAAGGGTAGTCCATGATACGTATCATTGCAAGAACCTTCGACACTGAGTTTGTTAATTATAGAGTTTGTGTTTAGGTATTTGGGCCATTTGTCCTTCTTTGGGAAAGAGTAGTCCTAATATCTATTCTCACGTGTTGCTTGTGATTGTATGCTATATGTTGTGTATTGTGGGCTACTAGTCCTATTATTAGGTAGTAGTAGTCCTCGTGTGACATTTCTGACATAGGTATTGTGTAGTGGATGAATATTGGGTTAGTTGTCCTATAGTGAGTTGGGCAAAACTAATCCCTGAGGAGGCCATTTGTCTTAGTTGCATTTGTGTTTTGTTGTGTGGTTGACTCACTACTACACACGCATCCTATTGCGACGTTTACGTACCGACGATTAGCGCCCGCTTAGCATTAATCGTCGGTATAAAAATCGGGTTTCGCAAATCGTCGCTATATAGCGACTTTTGCCAAAAGTCGCTATATAGCGACGTTAGTAAAAGTTGCTATATAGCGACACTGAGACAAAATATTATAGCGACGTTTTACAGAGAGGTTTTTTTTTTTTTTTAGGCCTTAAAATTTATTTTTTTCCAATGACAAAATTTTTTAAATTTTCATACATGTTTGAGCTCATAGAGAATTAAAAAATGAGAGCATGTACATCAAGCCTTTGAAGCTCATATATTCATGTCCAAGTTTGAGATGAGAAAAATCAAATAAGAGCATTTACATCAACTGTTTCATCTTGAGCCAAGTCTAAGGCGCCAAGCAAGTCTATCTCCAACTCTATACCGAGTTGATCTCCTATATCATCATCGTACTCTAGTATCGTACGTTCACCTAAAAGTATTTGATCATCTTCTTCAATAAAGCTTAAGTGTGGTGATTGATCTTGATGATTGTTGTCTTCCTCGTCAATATCGTGATCTCCATCCTCCTCCCGTGCGATGTCATTATGCGCATCTTCCTCTTGCCTCATATGGTGATCTACATCTTCTTCGCTAGATTCATCAATTGGATCCGGCATTGGTAGTGGCATCTCCATATCCACATCTCAATCTTCAAAAATCTGCTTACTTCGTGGTGCAACTTGGATCACGTACCACCATCTTGGATTAGAACGATCCGGATGAAAAACCACCTATATTGAAGATGAAAAGTCATGTGCCAAATGTCGTCAATTATATATATATCAATGGACTTAAAAAACTAAAGCTTCGACTAATTAAATCATTAGTATGCACCTGCTCACAGTGCTCGGGAAGAACAAAAGTATCAGTTTCATCGGTCCAATGTTTGGTGGAGTCTATTGCAAAGAGACCGCTACTATCTTTTCTCACTGTCGCATGGGGACCGTTGTAAGTAGTTCTAAACCATTTTACATCAAGAATGAAAATAGTAAATCGTCTGAAATCAATTTCATAGATGTCGCGTATGGTTCCACAATAATCCAACTGTGAGGAGAGAAGATTGGTATCCAAAGCACTTGCTCGGCTATCTTGTGTGAAGTTAGCCATGACTCCACAATCATACGTGACTCTCTTTGAATCGATGCGTTCCACGCGAAAATGTCGTCCATATGACCGTAATGCACTGTACTTTTTGTATTGTAAAAGAGCATCATTAAAACAATGAAGATGCACCTATTTTATAGCATATATTGCCACAAATAATTACTTAATTAAGTCAAGAGATAAGAAACTTACATGCACCATACATCCAGATGATAACTCCCGCTCGCGCTCGTTTATTGTCTCTCCATCACATTCGGCTTTACGTACAGCTAGTTGTAGCCAATCAAGTGACATGTGAGTAGGGAGAAGAGACAGATCTCGTGGATATGGTTGTGATCGCCTGTACATTACTCTGAATCTCGTCCTTGCATTTATTCTTTCTGCTTTGGCCACTTCATATCTCTCAATCCACTTCTGCATCTCAGGGCTATTGAGGAGACAAAACTTATTGAATTTCTCCATTTGCTCTTCGCTCATCTTTCTTTCAATCCCTTTTCCTTGGGGGACCTCGCCAATGATGCGATCATCATCCTTGTTGTGCCAAGCTTGCGGCATATCAGGATCCGTGGATGCAAGAAACTCTGTGATATATACTAATGACTCTTGCACAAGCCATCCCTCTGCCATGCTTGCTTCTGGTCTTGCTCTTTGTCTTACAAACCCCTTTAAAGTTTTCATAAACCGCTCGAGAAAAAACATCCATCGATTATGAACGGTACCTGCTATAGCCACCTCATCAACTATGTGCACAAGCAAGTGGACTTGAGTTGTCATAATGCTTGAGGGAAAGTGCTTCTCAAGCAAGCATACGGCTTCGATGGATTCCACCCTAGCCTTTTCGATGCTCGATATAGAGATCTCTTTTTGAGATATCCACCTATTTCACATGTCCATGCATATGTAAGATATTTGAGATATCCACCTATTTCACATGTCCATTAAGAAAATACATAATGCGAATTGATAGTAAGCATACCTCACAATACCACAGATCTTGAATATAGCATTTCTAACATCTTCTTGTAAGCACCCTTTTATTGTAATTGGAAGGATGAACTATCAAAGCAACAATGAAATCATGTCAACAATATAACATAATAATAATTATGCTAATGCATCACTATTACTCCACTATTATCGGTACACTAATTCTACTTAGAATACTTGTAAGACCTTGTGCCAATCATGGGACTTGAGGCCACTAAGATTATTGTCCTTTGAAAATGCTCCTTTCAAGCAATGCATGTACCCTGTCGGTGTTTGAAAAGAGGCAATGTCTGCCTTGATCGCTGCCTCCTCCCTCGTAGAGAGGATCCACGTTGCTTTCGGGAGGACAACTTTTCCTGAAGCATGCACTTGGGGCCACAAACGAGACATCCTATTCATAGCACGCAAGTCTTCTCGCACTCCTCTCGAGTCCTTGGAACCAACCAAGTGTGCCCAAATGGTAGCCCCCACATTCTTAAAGATATGCATGGGATCCAAGAGATGATTGATTTGTAACTGACCCCAATAAGGAAGCTCGTGAAAGATCGATAGCCTCTTCATACCAGGAGGAGGTTCCTCTCCATTCTCCCTCCAAGCTTGAATCCAATCACTTGCTTTCAAATATGATGGTGGTGGATCAAGCTGACCTCCACGTGCGAGATGGTCGAGCGGAAGGTATCAAGCATGACCTTCATAAACATTTTTCCTCATATGTTTGGAGTAGCGTGCAAGCGATTTCAGAGCAGGTCCACAAACAAGACAAGCATGGTACCCACTTGTAATAAGTCCTGCACGCGTGCATGAATATGTTAGTACAAGACATGTGTGCAAAAGAGAGTAAAAAAAGCATAATCCCTCATTGTACATGTAAAGACATAACCACGTACCTGTGCACTCTCCATATCCTGGGTAGTCATGCATGGTCCACATCAAGATACCCCTGACCAAAATATCATTGGTATGCCTAGGAGCTCTGGAAATATCAAAGACGTGCACTCCTCTCCATAATATCTGTAACTTCTCTATCAAAGGTGCCATGTACACGTCCATGTTTTTTGCCTTGTACTTTCCTGGCACAAGTAGTGCAAGCATGAGGTGTCCCTTTTTTATTGTTAGCCATGGTGGGATATTGTAATTCACCACGACTATGGGCCATGTCGACCAAGATGTCGAGCGTAACCCGAAAGGATTCATGCCGTCCATGGCTAGCCCAAGATGTAAGTTGCGTGGCTCTCTCGCAAAGTCCGGCCATTGATTATCTATGTGCTTCCAAGCTGCACAATCTGCAGGAATCCTCAATGTGTGATCAGTGGACCGATGAGATGCATGCCATGTCATCAACTCCGCTATGGATTTGCATCGAAACATGTGTTGTATTCTTGCAATGATGGGAAAGTGTCTTAAGACCTTTACCGGTATCCTCTCACCTTGCAAGTCATCTCTATATCGTTGTTCCCCACACTTTGGACAACTAGCCAAATCTCCATGCTCACGACGAAAGAGAATACAATCATTACGGCAAGCATGGATGGTATCATAATCCATACCCACCATTGTTAGCATCTTTTTTGCTTCATCTCTTGATGCGAGCATGGTATTTGGTGCAGGCAACATCTTCTAGAGCAACCTATGACAAAGACACTATCCAAATGATGATTCTCAAAACAAAAAATATCCAAATAATGAGTCAAATTAATGCAAGGGCTAACCTCATTAAGGCCGAGACACTTGTATCCGACCACCCATACTGTACTTGTAGATTCAAGATTGAGAGACAAGCACGTAGTTTAGACATCCTAGCACCCTCGTACAATTGTGTTGATTGCAACTCTCGCATTTTCACCTCAGACTCTGACATCACGTGTACGTGGGATGTAGTGCCCCTAAAAATGGAATCCATCATGTCGACCATACCCTCATCGTCATCCGGGAGACTATAGTCTTGTTGAAAGTGAGAAGGTATATGTGTACCCTCGTCACCCTCCTCATCCTGTCATAAGCTCATTCGTGTAAATAGAAGGTCTTCTATTTCTGGGTATACAATAAGATTGCGAACTTAAATAGCTTTGACTTACCGATGATCCATCAACACGTGCAACACCAACGGGGGGTACTGGTTCCGGCTCCTCCCCATACATCCGCAAGTGGCGCATGATAATACGATGTTGATGTCGTACTTCTCGCTTGCAATGAGTGCAAGGACAATATAACCTCTCCGTAAGCCACTTCATGCTCCCAGGCGTTGACGCATCATCGGATGAGCTTCCACTCGTCCCTTCCATCTACACTTATAAAACCACAACATAAGCATGAAGAGGAGATATTGACAATTATGAGCATAGCATGTTTAATTTGAGCTTCTCTTGAGGCCATATAAAAAGAATGACGTCGCTATATAGTAAGGATTGAAACAAAAAATCCTATATAGTAAGGCTATATAGTAAGAGGAGATATTGACAATTATAAGCATAGCATGTTTGAGCTTCACTGGAGGCATAAGCTCCTTCTCTATTTCCGCATGAGCATAAGCTCTTTCTCTTTTTCTGCATGAGCATAAGCATGAGCTTATGCTTATGCTTATGCTTCCGCATAAGCATAAGCATAAGCTCATGCTTATGCTCATGCATGAGCATGAGCTTATGCTTAAGTTTCCGCATAAGCTCCTTCTCTTTTTATGCATAAGCTCCTTCTCTTTTTCCGCATAAGCTCCTCCTTCTCTTTTTATGCATAAGCTCCTTCT
Organism: Dipteris shenzhenensis; assembly: GCF_047967505.1. Classification (NCBI taxonomy): domain Eukaryota; kingdom Viridiplantae; phylum Streptophyta; class Polypodiopsida; order Gleicheniales; family Dipteridaceae; genus Dipteris; species Dipteris shenzhenensis. The sequence continues at coordinate 9,911,295 of NC_141616.1, forward strand.
CTATTTCCGCATAAGCTCCTTCTCTTTTTCCGCATAAGAAGCTTATGCGGGAATAGAGAATGAGAGAAGCTTATGCGGAAATAGAGAACGAGAGAAGCTTATGCGGAAATAGAGAATGAAATAAGCTTTTGCGTGAGCATATGCGGAAACATGAGCATAAGCTCATGCTCACCCATGAGCATAAGCATAAGCTCATGCGGAAAAAGAGAAGGAGCTTATGCGGAAATAGAGAATGAGTTTCCGCATAAGCTTCTCTCCTTCTCTTTTTTTGCATAAGCTCCTTCTCTTTTTCCGCATGAGCATAAGCATGCGGAAACTCATTCTCTATTTTATGCATAAGCTCCTTCTCTATTTCCGATGCCTATGCTTAAGCATAAGCTCATGCTTATGCTCATGCATGAGCATGAGCTTATGCTTAAGTTTCCGCATAAGCTCATGCTTATGCGTGAGCTTATGCGGAAATAGAGAATGAGAGAAGCATAAGCTCATTCTCTATTTCTGCATAAGCTCATTCTCTATTTCCCACTCTATTTCCCCCTTCTCTCATTTCCCCCTTCTCTCCTCTATTTTCCCTCATCTCTTTCCCCTTCTCTATTTCCCCCTTCTCTCATTCTCTATTTCCTCATTCTCATTCTTTTCTTTCCTTTACATCTTCTTTCCCTCTTATCTTTCCCTCTTCTTTCCCTCTTTCCTTTCCCTCTTATTTCCTTTCCCCCTTCTTTCTTCTTGCCTATGCCTATGCCTATGAGAATGCTCATGTTTGTTTTTTATTTTCTGTTTTCGTGTTTGTGTCTATGTTAGACATGGGATCATGTCGCTCATCCGACGAGTACGGACAGCCTCGCAGGAGGAGAGCTCACGATCTATATGCTCCAGAGGACTTTGATTCCTCTCAGGCGACTACCCCGAGGACTACCCCTGGTCCGACTCCTCTCCGGTCCTAGCACTGTGACTACCCCTGGTCCGACCCCTCTTCCACGTAGCACTGCGACTACCCCTCAGGGGACTCCTTTGCTAGCCGCGCATGGCTTTGTCGGGACTCCCGACGAGTTTGTAGCGCAGATGAGCAATGAGGAGGCAGCGAGATTCTTCTCTCTGCTCTCTCAGAGGACCTCCGCAATTCCTTCCCCTACACCGACGGGTGGACGTACTGCCCAGCCATCCCCTCGCGCCCCTTCGACCGCGGGATCATCACCTGCGCATGCCTCCCACAAGAGAAGGAAGAGTAGGATGGGCGGCTCATGTTGTGTTGACTCAAGAGATGTAGACGAGTCAGCACACTCACGCTCCTTTAGGTCTCCACTTGGTCCGGAGACACAGTATCAGTCAGGTCCCTTTCCCTCTCCTACTCCCACAGCTACTCCTCGATCCGGAAGCGGTCGCGTAGCTTCCACTCCTTCAGACTCTCCTACCGTCAGTCCCCCTTACTCATCAGGGGATCTCTCCTATCAAATCACATCTGCCGGAGAGATAATAGAAGACAAAAAGGGCAAAGCAGTGATGGCCGCCATGAGGAGGTTGATGAGTCATCACTTCAAGAGCGGCATAAATATCGATTGGCGGTATCAAGATGCCCAAAAGAAGCAGGCGGTGATCGATGAGTTAAAACAAAGATACCCTAATCTGCCAAATGTGGAGTTTAATAACAATTATATGCTCGAGCGCATGGGTTTGGTCCTAAAGCATCGCAGATCAACCTTGCGTACTTCCATTACAAAGGGGTTGGCTAAACCCAGCTGGGCAGACAAAGCTGATTGGAAGTACTTCAAGAAGCAACATAGGGACCATCCCGAAATGTTCGAGGGTTAGAGGAGGGCTGCGAAGAGACGGCTGGACGTCGTAGGTACTTCGCACTTTGGTGCAGGCAGACGGTATGCGTTCGAGGCAACCGTGGTAAGTCTACTTCTTCCCATTTAATGTATTGTTCTATTTGTTTTACTTACATATTACATGCACTTTAGCTAACTCTAACTCTCGTAAATTGGATCCACAGCAAGCTGCGATGGGTCGTCTTCCTACGGATGCAGAGACGCGGCACGCATTTCGGATAGGAACAAAGCCGTGGTTCATTGAGCAAGAGGCAATGGGAGCGACAGTCGATTGGGCTGAGGTGGCTGCTCGCACGGTATAAGTTTACTCCTACTTGTAATCTCACTTTTTAATTTAAGTTCCAATCTAATTTTCGATTTATATGGTTCACTCTTAGGGTCAAAGCTCAAGCGTCCCATCATCCGAGACGAGTGATCAATAGGGGCAAGGATCGGACGCAGGTGCCGAGGACGAGGGAGAAGACGCAGGTGTCGAGGATGAGGGAGAAGATGCAGGTGTCGAGGACCAAGGAACAGGCCAACAAGACGATTCGGATTCGGATTCGGATGAGTAGTGGTAGTAGCATTTTGTATATCCGCTCGTTTGAGCAATTTTGTATCGCCCTTTCACAGGGTAATTTTGTTACAAACACAGTTGTATATGTATATGCATTTCTTCCTCATCGTTCACAAGAACAATTTTGTATCACCCTGCAAGCAAGGGAAATTTTGTTATAAAAAACTTTCGTTTGTAATTACAAAAAAAAAAAAGGATTAGTGGGGCTAAACAGGGCCAAAAGGAAGCCCTGTTTAGCCCCACTAACCCTTTTTTTTAACTTCTATTAATCGTCGCTATATAGCGACGTTTACCAGTGTCGCTATATAGCGACGATTAACAGTGTCGCTATATAGCGACGTTTGTCATCGTCGCTATATAGCGACGATTAACAGCGTCGCTATATAGCGATGCTTCTTTTCCGACGATTTTAAGGACTTTTATAGCGACCTTTGCGCCCGTGAAAAAAAAAATTTTAATGTAAAAAGCGTCGGTATTTCCATCGGAAAATGGCCTATGCCTTGTAGTGACTTTTGGTCATGTGTCCTATTCTAGGCAATATATGTCCTAAAGAAAATCTCACTATTGTGTATTATTTTTTGAATCATGTGTATCTTGTATTGTTAGGCTTGTGTTTCAGTCTACATGCATGCATTTTTCAATAATAATAATTATAGAGGACCACATGTGAAGACAATAGAGAGGCTTTGAAATTATACATTGGTAACTCCAGAGAGAAGATTATTGACTGCTACTATGTCTGAGGTATGCAAAAGCTTATGTTTGTTTAATTTTGCAATGTTTTGATTATTTAGAGTATATGTAAGTGCTATTGCCTATTGGTTTTGTAAAATGTTAGTTTAGTATCTCATTGGTGCATGTTCATACTGTAAACTCTGTGAAATATGAGTTAATTTCATAAATGTGTTCATGGAAAATTAAGTGATAAAGGTTGATGTAAAAGATGTAGAATCCTTAGTCATTCTTACAAGTTAGAAGTTATTGACTCTCATGAGGGATTTGTGATAATTAGGCCATATACTAGAATAAAGGAATCAATGAAAGATGATACAGGTCCTAGTTTAGTGCAAGTCAGTCAGCCATGCTCGTCACAAGGCTCTGGACCACAAGCAACGGTTACTATTAGCCGGAAAAGAGATCAGGACCAGAGGCTAGAGGCTAAGCATGGCGATGCTCGAGGGCCATAGAGGAAAGGAGATCTTGAGGATGAAATGTTATCATGGGAGGGGAAAAGGAATTAGAAGGGGAGGGAATGAAGAGGGAGACTATGACACAAGGGGAAAGGGAGAGGGGGAAGAGAAGCATGTACATGATAGGAGGAGGAATGTAAAGATGGAGACATCAAGGGAAGAGGACCATGCTTTATTTGAAAGAAATGATGAGAGGGCAATATCAAAGTACTAGCTAGGTGGCTTTACAAGAATGAGCATGTCTCATCAAGGAATAGCCCCCTCCTTTTATAGCCAAAAGAGGGGGTCTCTCTCGATTAATGCATCCTCCCACATGCATGGTGTGTGTGGAAAAGTCTCCCATGTGAGCTAGGCGGTTACGCACTCTCAATTGTGTGCGAGAACCCTTTGCCTCAATTTTCCACATAAATCAAGCCTACCTTTGGTTTATGCATGGAAATTTGGGAGGCAGAGTCTCAGGCCGCACTGAAATGAAGCCTAAAAGTAGTGGACTTGAAGAAGCAGATAAGTTTTCTTATTGGAACAAAATAATGCGAGATCTCTTAGAATGATGGTTCATGCATTAGGAGCAGAGTACTTTCACCACCTACATGTTTCAATTAGAGACACTATTCGGGGTCAAGACAAAATAATTAAAGGATTTATTGAATTAGGAGGTAAATGGCCTAAAGATGGGAGAAACTAAAGGACTTGGAGTCTTCTTAAATTGAAAGTAGTCTTTATTGACATAGCTTAATGATAGAGGCTCCAAGATTGAAGATGAAGATCTCATGAAGATCAAAATTTATCTGATTAAAGCGTCTCCTCCAAGGTATGCGGACATAGTATATTGGTTTTGCTGAGTGAATAGAAATGCGAGGAAGCTCTTCTACCACTAGCACTACTACACATGGATCCTATTGCGATGTTTACGTACCGACATTTAGCGCCCGCTTAGCGTTAATTGTCGGTATGAAAAGCGGGTTTCCTAAACCTAGCGACAAGTTTTAAAAGTTGCTATATAGCGACACTGATATACAAATTTATAGCGATGTTTTTACAGAGGTTTTTTTTTTTATATAGGCCTTAAAAGTTAGTTTTTTCCAATGACAAATTTTTTTAAATTTTCATACATGTTTGAGCTCATAGAGAATAAAAAAATGAGAGCATGTACATCAAGCCTTTGAAGCTCATATGTTCATGTCCAAGTTTGAGATGAGAAAGTTCAAATAAGAGCATTTATATCAACTGTTTCATCTTGAGACAAGTCTAAGGCACCAAACGAGTCTATCTCCAACTCTATACCGAGTTGATCTCCTATATCATCATTGTACTCTAGCATCGTACGTTCACCGAAAAGTATTTGATCATCTTCTTCAATAAAGCTTAAGTGTGGTGATTCTTGATGATTGTTGTCTTCTTCCTCAATATCGTGATCTCCATCCTCCTCCCGTGCGATGTCATTATGCGCATCTTCCTCTTGGCTCATATGGTGATCTACATCTTCTTCGCTAGATTCATCAATTGGATCTGGCATTGGTAGTGGCATCTCCATATCCACATCTCGATCTTCAAAAATTTGCTTACTTCGTGGTGCAACTTGGATCACGTACCACCATCTTGGATCAGAACGATCCGGATGAAAAACCACCTATATTGAAGATGGGTGCCAAATGTCATCAATTATATATATGAAATTATGCTCAAGTACATGTATCAATGTACTTTAAAAATGAAAGCTTCGACTAATTAAATCATTAGTATGCACCTGCTCACAGTGCTCGAGAAGAACAAAAGTATCACTTTCATCGGTCCAATGTTTGGTGGAGTCTATTGCAAAGAGACCGCTACTATCTTTTCTCACTGTCACATGGGGACCATTGTAAGTAGTTCTAAACCATTTTACATCAAGAATGAAAATAGTAAATCGTCTGAAATCAATTTCATAGATGTCGCGTATGGTTCCACAATAATCCAACTGTGAGGAGAGAAGATTGGTATCTGAAGCACTTGATCGACTATCTTGTGTGAAGTTAGCCATGACTCCACAAGCATACATGACTCTCTTTGAATCGATGCGTTCCACGCAAAAATGTCATCCATATGACCATAATGCATTGTACTTTTTGTACTGTAAAAGAGCATCATTAAAACAATGAAGATGCATCTATTTTATAGCATATATTGCCACAAATAATTACTTAATTACGTCAAGAGGTAAGAAACTTACATGCACCATACATCCAGATGATAACTCTCGCTCACGCTCGTTTATTGTCTCTCCATCACGTTTGGCTTTACGTAGAGCCAGTTGTAGCCAATCAAGTGACATGTGAGTAGGGAGAAGAGCCAGATCTCGTGGATATGGTTGTGATTGCTTGTACATTACTCTGAATCTTGTCCTTGCATTTATTCTTTCTGCTTTGGCCACTTCATATCTCTCAATCCACTTCTGCATCTCAGGGCTATTGAGGATACAAAACTTATTGAATTTCTCCATTTGCTCTTCGCTCATCTTTTTTTCAATCCCTTTTCCTTGGGGAACCTCGCCAACGATGCAATCATCATCCTTGTTGTGCCAAACTTGCAGCATATCAGGATCCGTGGATGCAAGAAACTTTGTGATATATACTAATGACTCTTGCACAAGCCATCCCTCTGCCATGCTTGCTTCAAGTCTTGCTCTTTGTCTTACAAACCCCTTTAAAGTTTTCATAAACTGCTCGAGAAAAAACATCCATCGACTATGAACGGTACCTGCTATAGCCACCTCATCAGCTATGTGCACAAGCAAGTGGACTTGAGTTATCATAATGCTCGAGGGAAAGTGCTTCTCAAGCAAGCATACGGCTTCGATGGATTCCACCCTAGCCTTCTCGATGCTCGATATAGAGATCTCTTTTTGAGATATCCACCTATTTCACATGTCCATGCATATGTAAGATATTTGAGATATCCACCTATTTCACATGTCCATGAAGAAAATACATAATGCGATTTGATAGTAAGCATACCTCACAATACCACAGATCTTGAATATAGCATTTCTAACATCTTCTTGTAAGCACCCTTTTGTTGTAATTGGGAGGATGAACTATCAAAGCAACAATGAAGTCATGTCAACAATATAACATAATAATAATTACGCTAACGCATCACGATTATCGGTATACTAATTCTACTTAGAATACTTGTAAGACCTTGTGCCAATCATGGGACTTGAGGCCACTAAGCTTATTGTCCTTTGAAAATGCTCCTTTGAAGCAATGCATGTACCCTGTCGGTGTTTGAAAAGAGGCAATGTCTGCCTTGACCGTTGCCTCCTCCCTCGTAGAGAGGATCCATGTTGCTTTCGGGAGGACAACTTTTCTCGAAGCATGCACTTGGGGCCACAAACGAGACATCCTATTCATAGCACGCAAGTCTTCTTGCACTCCTCTTGAGTCCTTGGAACCAACCAAGTGTGCCCAAATAGTAGCCCCCACATTCTTGAAGATATGCATGGGATCCAAGAGATGATTGATTTGTAACTGACCCCAATAAGAAAGCTCGTGAAAGATCGATAGCCTCTTCATACCAGGAGAAGGTTCCTCTCCATTCACCCTCCAAGCTTGAATCCAATCACTTGCCTTCAAATATGATGGTGGTGGATCAAGCTGACCTCCACATGCGAGATGGTCGAGCGAAAGGTATCCGGCTAACCTCATTAAGGCCAAGACACTTGTAGATTCAAGATTGAGAGACAAGCACGTAGTTTAGACATCCTAGCACCCTCGTACAATTGTGTTGATTGCAACTCTCGCATTTTGACCTCAGACTCTGACATCACGTGTACATGGGATGTAGTGTCCCTAAAAATGAAATCCATCATGTCGACCATACCCTCATCATCATCCGGGAGACTATAGTCTTGCTGAAAGTGAGAAGGTATATGTGTAGCCTCGTCACCCTCCTCATCCTGTTTTAAGATTTCGTGTAAATATAAGATCTTCTATTTCCTAGTATACAATAAGATTGTGAACTTAAATAGCTTTGACTTACCGATGGTCCATCAACATGTGCAACACCAATGGGGGGTACTGGTTCCAGCTCCTCCCCATACATCCACAAGTGGCGCATGATAATACGATGTTGATGTCATACTTCTCGCTTGCAATGAGTGCAATGATAGTATAACCTCTCCGTAAGCCACTTCGTGCTCCCGGGCATTGGCGCATCATCGGACGAGCTTCCACTCGTCCCTTCCATCTACACTTATAAAATCACAACATAAGCATGAAGAAGAGATATTAACAGTTATAAAATAGCATGTTTGAGCTTCTTTTGATGCTACATCAAAAAAGTGACTGTAAGCATCGCTATATAGCAAGCTTTTTGCTCTGTTCCGTCGCTATATATATATAGCGATGAATAACCGTTGCTATATAGCGACGCTGTGGGTTAAAACCCAAAACTCTAATCGTGCGGCGTTTTCTTCATCCTCTTCCCTAATCTCTCAAGTAAGCAAGCCAATATCTCCTCCCACCTATTTTCAATGACCTCCCACCTATTTCAAGCAGCCTCCCACTCTATTTTCCACTCCTCACCCTTCTCCTACCTCTTGTACTCCCTCTCTATCCTTTTCCCTCTTTGGCTTCTTGAAAGGAAGTTCTTCAAGAGGTGAGTTTGTTTCAACAATGTAGGTTGTTTGTTTGTTAGCTTTAGTTTTGTGAGTGTTTCTTCTTGTATTGCTAAACCTGTAAACTAGTTTTCATGCTTGTTTTGAAAGGATTTAAACAAAAAATGAGATTTTAAGAAAGAAAGAAAACTCACCTCTTTTTTCTGTATTTCTCTTCCTTCTCTTTCTCCTTGTCTCCTCAATCTCCTCCTTTCCTTGTCTCCTCAATCTCCTCCCTTCAAGAAGTTGCTTTTGTAATCTCCTCCTTCCACTAACATCTTATTTGAAAAAATGGGTTGTTTTCTCTCTTTTGTAGGGCCAGTCCACTACACCGAGCGGGACATACTATTTCAGGTAAGTGCTTCCTCTTTTTTCCATTTATTATTTTTGTTATTTGCATTGGCCTACAGCTAGCACCTTAAGCGCTAGCTGCAGTGATGGGTGTAGGAACCCTCTCTTCCCCTCAAATTCTTTCCTTCTTCCCCCTTCTCTTATTCTCTTTTTCCCCCTTCTCTTTTTTCCCTCTTCTCTTATTCTCTCTTTCCCCCTTCTCTATTTCCCCCTTCTCTCTTTTCCCTTCTCTCTTTCCTTTCCCTCTTATTCTCTATTTCTGCATAGCATGAGAGCATGAGCTTCTCTCTTTCCTCTTATGCTTCTCTCTTTCCCCCTTCTCTATTTCCCCCTTCTCTCATTCGCATAAGCTCATGCTCATGCATGAGCTTATGCTTAAGTTTCCCCCTTCTCTATTTCTCTATTTCTCAATAAGCTTATGCTTATGCATGAGCTTATGCAGAAATAGAGAATGAGAGAAGCATAAGCTCATGCTTATGCTTCTCTCATTCTCTATTTCCGCATAAGCTCATTCTCTATTTCCACCGTATAAGCTCATGCTTATGCTTCTCTCATTCCCCCTTCTCTATTTTCCCCCTTCTCTATTTCCGCATAAGCTCATGCTTATGCTTCTCTCTTTCCCCCTTCTCTCATTCTCTATTTCTGCATAAGCTTATGCTTATGCATGAGCTTATGCAGAAATAGAGAATGTGAGAAGCATAAGCTCATCTTCTCTATTTCCGCATAAGCTCATTCTCTATTTCTGCATAAGCTTATGCTTATGCTTCTCTCATTCCCCCTTCTCTATTTCCGCATAAGCTCATGCTTATGCTTCTCTCTTTCCCCCTTCTCTATTTCCCCCTTCTCTCATTCTCTATTTCCGCATAAGCTTATGCTTATGCATGAGCTTATGCGGAAATAGAGAATGAGAGAAGCATAAGCTCATGCTTATGCTTCTCTCATTCTCTATTTCCGCATAAGCTCATTCTCTATTTCTGCATAAGCTTATGCTTATGCTTCTCTCATTCCCCCTTCTGTATTTCCGCATAAGCTCATGCTTATGCTTCTCTCTTTTCCCCTTCTCTATTTCCCCCCTTTTCTATTTCCACATAAGCTCATGCTTATGCTTCTCTCTTTCCCCCTTCTCTCATTCTCTATTTCCGCATAAGCTTATGCTTTTGCATGAGCTTATGCGGAAATAGAGAATGAGAGAAGCATAAGCTCATTCTTCTCTATTTCCGCATAAGCTCATGCTTATGCTTCTCTCCTTCTCTATGTCCGCATAAGCTCATTCTCTATTTCCACATGAGCTTATGCTTATGCTTCTCTCATTCCCCCTTCTCTATTTCCCCCTTCTCTATTTCCACATAAGCTCATGCTTATGCTTCTCTCTTTCCCCCTTCTCTATTTCCCCCTTCTCTCATTCTCTATTTCCGCATAAGCTTATGCTTATGCATGAGCTTATGCGGAAATAGAGAATGAGAGAAGCATAAGCTCATTTCCACATAAGCTCATTCTCTATTTCTGCATAAGCTTATGCTTATGCTTCTCTCATTCCCCCTCATCTCTTTCCCCCTTCTCTATTTCCCCCTTCTCTCATTTGCATAAGCTCATGCTTATGCTCATGCATGAGCATGAGCTTATGCTTTAGTTTCCCCCTTCTTTATTTCTCTATTTCCGCATAAGCTTATGCTTATGCATGAGCTTATGCGGAAATAGAGAATGAGAGAAGCATAAGCTCATGCTTATGCTTCTCTCATTCTCTATTTCCGCATAAGCTCATTCCCCCTTCTCTATTTCCCCCTTCTCTCATGCTCTATTTCCGCATAAGCTCATTCTCTATTTCCGCATAAGCTCATGCTTATGCTTCTCTCATTCTCTATTTCCGCATAAGCATAAGCTCATGCTTATGCTCATGCATGAGCATGAGCTTATGCTTAAGTTTCCCCCTTCTCTATTTCTCTATTTCCGCATAAGCTTATGCTTATGCATGAGCTTATGCGGAAATAGAGAATGAGAGAAGCATAAGCATGAGCTTATGCAAAAATAGAGAATGAGCTTATGCGGAAATAGAGAATGAGAGAAGCATAAGCATGACGGAAATAGAGAATGAGAGAAGCATAAGCTCATTCTCTATTTTCGCATAAGTTCATTCTCTATTTCTGCATAAGCTCATGCTTATGCTTCTCTCATTCCCCCTTCTCTATTTCCCCCCTTCTCTATTTCCGCATAAGCTCATGCTTATGCTTCTCTCTTTCCCCCTTCTCTATTTCCCCCTTCTCTCATTCTCTATTTCTGCATAAGCTCATGCTTATGCTTCTCTCATTCCCCCTTCTCTCTTTCCCCCTTCTCTATTTCCCCCTTCTCTCATTCTCTATTTCTGCATAAGCTTTCCCCTCCCCGTTCTCTCTTTCCCCCTTCTCTACTTCTGCATAAGCTCATGCTTATGCTTCTCTCATTCTCTATTTCTGCATAAGCTCATGCTTATGCTTCTCTCTTTCCCTCTTCTCTATTTCCCCCTTCTCTCATTCTCTATTTCTGCATAAGCTCATTCTCTAGCTTCTCTCTTTCCCCCTTCTCTATTTCCCCCTTCTCTCATTCTCTATTTCCGCATAAGCATAAGCATGAGCTTATTCTCTCTAACTCTTATTCTCTATTTCCCTCTTCTTCCTCTTCTCTTTCCTTTCCCTTTTCTTTCCTTTCCCTCTTCTTTCCCTCTTTCCTTTCCCTCTTCTTTCCTTTCCCTCTTCTTTCTTCTTGCCTATGCCTATGCTTATGTTTGTTTTTTTGTTTTTTGTTTTCGTGTTTGTGTCTATGTTATACATGGGATCACGTCGCTCATCCGATGAGTACGGATAGCCTCACAGGAGAAGAGCTCATGATCTTTATGCTCCAGAGGACTTTAATTCCTCTCAGGCGACTACCTCCTCTCAGACCTAGCACTACGACTACCCCTGGTCCGACTCCTCTTCCACGTAGCACTACAACTACCCCTCGGGGAACTCCTTTGCTAGCCGCGCATGGCTTTGTCAGGAGTCCCGATGAGTTTGTAGCGCAGATGAGCGATGAGGAGGCAGCAAGATTGTTCTCTCTACTATCTCAGAGGATCTCAGCAATTCCCTCCCCTACACCGACGGGTGGATGTACTACCCAGACGTCCCCTCGTGCCCCTTCGACCACGGGATCATCACCTACGCATGCCTCTCGCAAGGGAAGGAAGAGTAGGATGGGCGGCTCATGTTGTGCTGACTCGGGAGATGTAGACGAGTCAACACACTCATGCTTCTTTAGGTCTCCACTTAGTCCGGAGACACAGTATCAGTCAGGTCCCTTTCCCTCTCCTACTCCCACTACTACTCCTCGCTCCAGAAGCGCTCGCGCAGCTTCCACTCTTCTGACTCTACTACCGTCAGTCCTCCTTACTCATCAGGGGATCTCTCCTATCAAATCACATCTGCCAGAGAGAGAATAGAAGATAAAAAGGGCAAAGCAGTGATGGCCACCATGAGGAGGTTGATGAGTCATCACTTCAAGAGCGGCATAAATACCGATTGGCGGTATCAAGATGCCCAAAAGAAGCAGGCGGTCATCGATGAGTTAAAACAAAGATACCCTAATCTGCAAATGTGGAGTTTAATGACGTCGATTATATGTGAGAGTGCATGGGTTTGGTCTTGAAGCATCGTAGATCAACCTTGCATACTTCCATCACAAAGGGGTTGGCTAAACCCAGCTGGGCAGACAAAGCTGATTGGAAGTACTTCAAGAAGCAACATAGGGACCATGTTGAATTGTTCGAGGGTCAGAGGAGGGCTGCGAAGAGACGACTGGATGTCGTAGGTACTTCACACTTTGGTGCACGCGGATGGTATGCGTTCGAGGCAACTGTGGTAAGTCTACTTCTTCTCATTTAATGTATTGTTCTATTTGTTTTACTACATATTACATGCACTTTAGCTAACTCTAACTCTCGTAAATTGGATCCATAGCAAGCTGTGATGGGTCGTCTTCCTACAAATGCAGAGACACGACACGCATTTCGGATAGGAACAAAGCCGTGGTTCATTGAACAAGAGGCAATCGGAGCGACGGTCGATTGGGCTAAGGTGGCTGCTCGCACGGTATAAGTTTACTCCTACTTGTAATCTCACTTTTTAATTTAAGTTCCAATCTAATTTTTGATTTATATGGTTCACTCTTAGGGTCAAAGCTCAAGCATCCCATCATCAGAGGCGAGCGATCAACAGGGCCAAGGATCAGACACAGGTGGCGAGGACGAGGGAGAAGATGCAAGTGTCGAGGACCAAGGAACAGGCCAACAAGAAGAGGATGATTCGGATTCGGATGAGTAGTAGTGGTAGTAGCATTTTGTATATTTGCTCGTTTGAGCAATTTTGTATCGCCCTTTCGAAAGGGTAATTTTGTTACAAACAATGTTGTATATGTCTGACATGTATATGCTTTTGTTGCTCATCATTTCACAAGAGCGATTTTGTATCACCCTTTTCGCAAGGGAAATTTTGTTATAAAAAAACTTTGTTTTGTAATTACAAAAAAAACAAAGGATTAGTGGGGCTAAACAGGGCCAAAAGGAAGCCCTGTTTAGCCCCACTAACCCCTTTTTTTTACTTCTATTAATCGTCGCTATATAGCGACATTTACCAGTGTCACTATATAGCGATGATTAATAGTGTCGCTATATAGCGACGTTTGCCAGTGTCGCTATATAGCAACGCTTTATAGCGACGGTCCTTTTCCGACGCTTTTAGCGACACTTATAGCGACGTTTGCACCTGTGAAAAAAAAATTAATGTAAAAAGCATCGGTATTTTCGTCAAAAAATGGCCTATGCCTTGTAGTGTAGGTGAACATCCTTACACAATTAAGAAAAAGATGAGAATATTAGGAAGAGGATGTACTATGGACCGTGTGAAGGTCACATTGAAAGAAACTTTTACAAAAATAAAAAGTATGAACTAATGAAGGTCAATTCCAAAGACAAGACATGTCATGTAGGCAAGGAATTATCAAATAGAGAAGAACTTGTGGGTTTTGTAGAAGCGCATGTCAATGATAAAAACTGGGCTTTTTTACTTGCATGTATTTGTAGGATTGGCCAGGATTTTTTAAGTTTCCAATTGTTCTAGATGACTTTGGATTTTTGTAAGTTATGTTTGCTTTAGATGATATTGTTTAAGTCATGTGTGTATCTCAATATATCAAGTATGTTGCTTCTAGATTTAGATTTTATTGACTTTCCCATTCAGTTGTAGAGGGGATTGTTGGAGTTCTCATTTGTGTTACTTCCTCATGGGGGGAATGGGGGGGTCTTAGCATATGGTTTTAGAAGGATTTGGAGCTCCTTGGATCGTATGGAATATGCAAGGGTATATTGATTAATGGCTATTCAACATGGACCCGGTGCTACAGAAATGTTTAGGGTCAACATTTGCTTAGTTTTACCAATCGAGAAACTATTTTTGGGGCCATTTTGGGGCCACAATACAACACACTCCTTGGTGAGATTTTTAATATTGGGTGGACCCATGCTCTTACAAAAAAAATTCTCGACGTCATGATGTCAGACTGGTGTACTTATGAGACACAATCTATTTATTCCAAACATTGTAGAGCTTGACACACACAAGCTTTGCCCTACTTCATGCAATGCAATCTCTAGCCTGAAGACATCGTGCATCTCTGCACTGCTTTGCGTAACACAATCTCTAGCCTGACCACCTATCATCGCGCAAAATTTTGCCATTGCTCTACTACCTATCACCAGTCAGCGTGCCCATGCAAATCATGAAAATTCAAGGTTGACTTGGAGCAACCACTGCACTGGTTCTTGGAGTAATAATGAGATGCAATCTATCATTTGAACACCACAGAGCTCAACACATGGTAGCTCTACCCTTCTTTGTGTAGCAGAGTCTCTGGCCTGATGACATGTCATTGCCCAGCCTTTTGCATTAGCTTTTCCACCTGTCATTGGGGAGCGTGCCCATGAAGACCACCCCGCTGGTTCTTGGAGTTATGGAGTTACATATATTTACATATTACATAAGGAGATCTATGATGACCACTATGTTGGCAAACAAAAGGATATCTTGATGAAAAGAAATGTTATCGGCCTTCTACACACACACTCAAACACAACTGAATAGAAATAACGAAATCTAGAATAACTTCATTACAACAAGCTTCTTCCAACCATATTAGGTTCTCCTCGTCCCTACTAGGCTTGTTGAAGAGCCAAACGTTTATTACAAAACACAAAAGCATAGAGAACTATCATTGATTTCTCTAAGTGAGAGGCAACAAGCCATGCTGCAATATATGAAGAATCGAAGTCTTTCACCAAATGGAATCTCCACTTGTGCATTGAGGTGAGATTAGAGGTGTAATCTTAGGAGAGCATATTGGAGATGATGGAGATGATTAGGTACATAATTATTCCCTACTATACCACCCACCATGCAATATGCCACATATCTCCAGTGAGAATCACCCACCATGCAAACCATGCAAGGGTTGATTTCTCCAACACCCCCCTCAACTTGAAGCTTGGAGAGTAAAAGTACTATCAAATGGTTTCACAAAGCAAGTGCTTTCCAAAAGTGAAAACTAACCCCAATAAAAACAACTCCCCCCTCTTTCAAAGACAAATAGACTGATTCAAACACAAAAAAAGATAAAGATGAAGCTAACGGATCTCCATTGAGTTGCAAGTCAACTGTTGGCACATCAAAACTGAGAGACTGGTGTTGTTTCTTATTCCTAATGCAAACACAAAGTGCTCATTTCACTTAGAACGCCCAATCATCGTCAATCGGGCTAGAATCTTCAATACACATGCTTGCAGAATCTTCCATGACATGAGCTGAATCCTTCTTAACCTTCCCTTTAGCTGCTAAGTCATCTCTTTTTTTGAAGCAATATTCTTCAGTATGCTCTGATTTCTTGCAATAGTTGTAATTGAGTTGCTTCCATTCACCCTTCATGGCATTTTTCTTCTTACTCGTGGCTACATATGCATGAGCTTCTATTCCTTCCATAGTATGGCATTGTTCCTCATCCAATAGCATAGCAATCATGTCTTCCAAAGTCACGTTTGCATGCAAATGCAAAATCTTTACAATCTCGTTGTAACTCGGGGGAAGACTTGTTAGAAGAACTACTTTGGAGTCATCATCTTTGACTTGGGCACCAAGTTCTATTTGTTGGCAGAGAATGGCTTTCATCCAATTAAGATGCTGTCCCAGTGTAGCTGCATCCTTCATTTCCAAACTAAAAAACTTTTGTTTTAGAAGAACTTTAGAATTTTTTAGTCGAGCACCAATCAATGTGTCAATTGTAACCCAGTTGTCACAAGCATTTTTTGAAAAATCAAGATGATGATTAAACCTTGATCCTAAATCACATCCAAAAACTCCTAGAGCTCACTCATTTTTATTTTCTCATGTAGTAACCTTCTTTGAAGATTCTTGAGCATCCTTGCCAATTGGTTTTTTCTTCGTGTCTGCAACCACTCCCCATAAACTCTTCTCCATGAGATAAAGTCGCAATGTAAGCTGCCATGCAACGAAATTTGTTCCATAATAAACCATAACTTTTGTAGCTAACTCGCCCTTTGTCTCCATGATTTTCCCTGCTCTCATACCAACTGATGAAAAGAGACGTTATCTTTTTGCACATACACTTAAAGACAACTGAATAGAAATAAAGAAATCTAGAATAACTTCATTAAAACAAGCTTCTTCCTACCATATCAAGTTCTCCTCATCCCTACGGGGCTTGTTGTGGAGAACTAAACATTTATTACAAGACACAAAAGCACAGAGAACTATCACTAATTTTGTTGAGTGAGAGGCAACGAGCCATGCTATAGTATATGAAGAGTTGAAGTCCTATACTAAATAGAATCTCCATTTCTACATTGAGGCGAGATCAAAGGAGAGATCAGAGGCACACTCCTTGGAGAGCATATCAAAAATGATAGAGATGATTAGGTACGTGATTATATCTGCTATGCCACCCACCATGCAATATACCACTTATCTCCAGTGAGAACCACCCACCATGCAAACCATGCAAGGCTTGATTTCTCCAATAGATCTATGACAACAACCACCACATTGTTTCTTGGAGTTATATATTAGTGCATTTCCTTGTGCGACCAAGGAAAATGCAATTGTCAATATGGCCCTTGAGGGGTACCCTTTAGGGACAAGGGCCATATCGACATGCCATATCTGTCCAATGGCATCCTAGATATTGCATAATGCATGTCGATATGGCCCTTATCCCTAGAGGGGAACCGTCAAGGGCCATATCATCAATTGCATTTTCTAAAAGTGTAATTGTATTTTTGTAGATGTATTTCCATGCAACCACTATGGTGGGTTGCTTAGCATTATTTTGGTCCTAAACCAAGGAAAATGTAGTCCTACTTTACTGATATTGCAATAAATCCTAAATGATGGAAAAACTATTCTGATCCACTATGGTGAGTGGAGGCCCAGTGGTGCAATCTAGATAATCAAGTAAAATTCATCGAGTAAAAATTGAGTAAAAGAGATTAATCTACACCCAATAAAGGTTATATAAAAAGTAACAACAATTTATACTAAGAGAAAAAATTAAACAGAAGATCTTACATTTATTAAAACTCAACAATTGCTGATAGACTTAGAGGCCAAAAGATTAGATCTAGTGAGCATAACCACTCAACCATTACTAAGTGGTTTATATTAAAATTAATAACAATTTATACTGAGATAATCAAATTAAATAAAATAGATTACATGTGTAAAAACTTAACAATTTCTGAGAGGCTTGGAGACTAAAAGATTACGTCCAGCGAGCCAAAAGATCACTGAGGGACTTAAAGGCTAAAAGATTACATCCAGCCATTGCTGAGAGGTTATGAACCTTGTTGAGTAAGAGGATATTTGTACAACCCAGTGTTGCCGATTGTTTTGATAGTAAGAAGATATTTGTACAACTCACTATTGCCGCTAGCTAGCTTACCATATTTGAATTTTTTGGGGAGTTGATGGAGGATATGATGGAGAGGCCGAAGACTGTGCACATTGTACCAATGCCGGACTCAGACTACTGCCCTTCCACAAGACGAGAGTACTCTTCTATGAAAATCCTTAGCCCTTCGTCAACTTCTCTAGGGAATCCATAGATCATAGCCATATAGAGGCTAAAGCTGTGCATGCCATCCAAGGTGGTGACATGCAGATATGGGGGGATTCACAAGAGCGATCATTTCAAGTCCTAACAAGTGCAACACAATGATCTTATATGAGAAGGTAGATAATATTGGAATCATGTTGCATTGAGGGGTGATAGTAGTAATAAGCATGGTGAAAAGAGTGGGTGATAGTGGAGCAGATGAGCAGGAGAGATGATGAGTGGATGAGAGTTGGAGGAGGAAGCATGGAGCACATTAGAGTAGGGGAGGAAGAGAGATGAAGGAGGGTGTATGGAGCAAAGTAGCAGAGCAGGGGCAGATGAAAGATAAGTAGCCAAATGCCAAATGCCAAATGCCACATACCTTATATACTACTAAGTTTGAGCCATCATGGTGACTGGAGGCATTTTAAACCACCACTTTAATTAATAAAAATCCAAGGAGGGTGCCATTCAAATAATCATTAGCCATTTTTAACCACTGCCTTAATTAATCAAAATCCCAAGGAGGGTGCCATTCCAATAATCATGAGCCATTTTTTAGCAAAGTAGCCAAATTTCGCAAACCTTATATTAATCAAATTTAGAGCCATGAGGGATCATCTACTTCTTCTTCTTTCTCACCTAGAGGCCTGGTGTGCCATCCAAATAATCATGAGCAATTTTAAACCATAGCATTAATTAATCAAAAATTTGAGCAGGGTGCCATCCAAATTTAATCATGATCCATATTAATTGAAAGCCACAATGGTGGTTGGTAATTAATGGCCAGCCCGATAGAATCTTAGGCACCACCCCAAATGCCACCTCGCCATCGACAATAGTGATAATTAATTATGACATGGTTAGTAATTATGAAGTAGATGCCGTCATCTTGGTACTTAATTGATAGTTAGCTGGTGATTAACTATGTTAATTAATTACACTCTAGTGAGAATGCAAGCCTAGTGATTGGTAACTAACTGCACTCTATTGATCATGCAAGCCCAGTGGTGGTAATTGGCAAGTGACTAATTACAAGCCACTGCATTGGCCGGTAATCAACTACCAGCTCTTGATGGAATCTTAGCCGCCACCACCGACATGGATGATGAGAGGGCTACCACCACCGGCCTCCAAAGGTTTAGTCATTATCACAAATGTAAATCATGAAGCCTAATCACCTCCAATCACTCATTACCATGCACTCTATTGAGCATGCAAGCCTGATGATTGGTAATTAATTGCATTGTACTGATCATGCATGCAAGCCTAGTGGTGGTAACTGGTATTCTTTCTTGTGCAATGCTATATTGCCTAGTTGTAATGCAGGGTCATCTTGCAGCCTTTCTGTTTGGAATCTTCTTCTGAACTACTTAGATAGCAGTGCCCATGTGGCTCTTTCCTCTATGAGAAGGTCGAGGTACCATTCCGAAGCCTTATCAGTTAAGGCCATAAAAAACGAGGCGAAATGACACCTTGGTTACTAATTCTCCACTGATTTTCTCAATGGAGTGTATTTTCCTCATTTTAAAAAAAAGTACGTAAAAGCATTGAAAATCAGCATAAGACATGGCCCCTTATGTAGTATTAAAGTAATGGATGCAAAAAGTGGATTCATCTCTTCATTTAGAAGGTTTCTTAAAACAAAACTGCTACACTGATATAAACATAGATGGGAACTCTCCTCTAATGACACTATGTTCTTCTCAATAGTTCTCCTCTAATATAAAACTTAACCCCATGATTGCATTGAGGATGTGTCTATCATTTATGGACCTTTTCTATTCTCTTCAATTTAATTACATCTTCATTCTTAATCTCAATACCAAATAATAGCAAATACCTTTAGCCACAATTCAACAAAGTGAGAGATCTTCAACTTTGTAGGTTCTCCAGTTCCTTCCTTGGGAAAAAATTTAATCATTTCTCTATAAACTTATTAGATAGTTGACCAATTGACACTACAAGGCATAGGCCCTTTTCTAACAAAAATACTGACGCTTTTTACATTAATTTTTTTTTTTTACCGGGCGCAAATGTCGTTATTAAAGTCGTTAAAAGCATCGAAAAAGAACCATCACTACAAACCGTCGCTATATAGTGACGCTGATAAACGTTGCTATATAGCGACACTGATAATCGTCACTATATAGCGACACTGGTAAACGTCACTATATAGCGACAATTAACAGAACTAAAAAAAAGGCATTAGTGGGGCTAAACAGGGCCATATCAAGCCCTTTTTTGCCCCACTAATGTTTTTTTTTAATTTGTAATTACAAAAAAAAGTTTTTTATTACAAAATTTCCCTTGTGAAAAGGGTGATACAAAATCGCTCAAATGAAATGATCGAGCAACAAAAGCATATACATGTCAAACATATACAACATTGTTTGTTACAAAATTACCCTTTCGAAAAGGGTGATACAAAATTGCTCAAACGAGTGGATATACAAAATGACATACATGGCGAAGTATATGCAAACTGGTACTACTACTACTACTACTACTACTACTACTACTACTCATTTGAATCATCCTTGTCATTCTCGTCCTCGTCCTCATCTTGTTGGCCTGATCCTTGGTCCTCATCTGATCCTTGGTCCTGGATCCCATGTCTAACATAGACACAAACACGAAAACAAAAAACAAAAAACAAACATAAGCATAGGCATAGGCATAGGCATAGGCAAAGGAAAAGAGGAAGAAGAGGGAAAGGAAAAGAGATTGGAAGAGGGGAAAGAGAGAAGAAGAGGGAAAGGAAAGAAGGAAAGAAGAGAGAAGAAGAGGGAAAGAAGAGGGAAATAAGAGGAGAGAAGAGGGAAAAGAGAAAGAAGAGGAGAAGAGGAAGAAGAGGGAAAGGAAAGAGGGAAAGAAGAGGGAAAGAAGAGGAAGAAGAAAAGAGGAAGAAGAGGAGAAGAGGAGGGAAAAGAGGAGGGAATTAAAAGAGGAGAAGAGGAGGAAAAGAGGAGGGAAAAGAGGGGGGAAAAGAGGAGAAGAGAGAAGAGGGAAAGGCAAGAGAGATTGGAAAAGGGGAAAGAGGAAAAGAAAGAGAGAAGAAGAGGGAAAGGAAAGAGGGAAAAAGAGAAATATTTTCATGCTTATGCATGAGCATATGTCTCCTTCTCTTATGCTCATGCATAAGCATAAGCATGAGCATTTGTCTCCTTCTCTTATGCTCATGCATAAGCATAAGCATGAGCATATGTCTCCTTCTGTTATGCTCATGCTTATGCTTATGCATAAGAGGAGTCTTATGCATAAGACTATGCATAAGACTCCTCTTATGCATAAGCATAAGCATGAGCATAACAGAAGGAGACGTATGCTCATGCTTAAATGCTTATGCATGAGCATAAGAACATGAGCATGAAAGAGGGAAAAGAGGGGGAGAAAGATGAGAAGAGAGAAGAAGAGGGCAAAGAAAGAGATATTGGAAAAGGGGAAAGAGGGAAAGAAAGAGAGAAAAAGAGGGAAAGTAAAGAGGGAAAAAGAGACTTATGCTCATGCTTATGCATGAGCATATGTCTCCTTCTCTCATGCTCATGCATAAGCATAAGCATGAACATATGTCTCCTTCTCTTATGATCATGTTTATGCTTATGCATGAGCATAAGAGCATAAGCATGAGCATAAGAGAAGGAGACATATGCTCATGCTTATGCTTATGCATGAGCATAAGAGCATGAGCATGAAAGAGGGTAAAGAGGGGGGGAAAGAGGAGAAGAGAGAAGAAGAGGGAAAGGAAAGAGAGATTGGAAAAGGGGAAAGAGGGAAAGAAAGAGAGAAGAAGAGGGAAAGTAAAGAGGGATATGCTCATGCTTATGCATGAGCATATGTCTCCTTCTCTCATGCTCATGCATAAGCATAAGCATGAGTATATGTCTCCTTCTCTTATGCTCATGCTTATGCTTATGCAGCTTATGCATGAGCATGAGAGCATCAGCATGAAAGAGGAAAAAGAGGGGGGGAAAGAGGAGAAGAGAGAAGAAGAGGGAAAGGAAAGAGAGATTGGAAAAGGGGAAAGAGGGAAAGAAAGAGAGAAGAAGAGGGAAAGTAAAGAGGGAAAAAGAGAAATATGCTCATGCTTATGCATGAGCATATGTCTCCTTATGTCATGCTCATGCATAAGCATAAGCATAAGCATATGTCTCCTTCTCTTATGCTCATGCTTATGCTTATGCATGAGCATAAGCATGAGCATATGTCTCCTTCTCTTATGCTCATGCTTATGCTTATGCATAAGCATAAGCATGAGCATAAGAGAAGGAGACATATGCTCATGTTTTAAGATTTCGTGTAAATATAAGATCTTGTATTTCCTGGTATCCAATATGAACCGCGAACTTAAATAGCTTTGACTTACCGATAATCCATCAACACGTGCAACACCAACGGTGGGTACTGGTTCCTCCTCTCCATACATCTGCAAGTGGCGCATGATAATATGACGTTGATGTCGTACTTCTCGCTTGCAATGAGTACAATGATAGTACAACCTCTCCATAAGCCACTTTGTGCTCTCGGGCATTCGCGCATCATCGGACGAGCTTCCACTCGTCCCTTCCATCTACACTTATAAAATCACAACATAAGTTGCAAGGAAATACATTAACAGTTATAAAATAGCATCTATGAGCTTTTTTTTAAACTTTAAACATAAATTGTCTTAAAGCATCGCTATATAGTGACGCTGTGGGTTAAAATCGAAACCCGACGCAATGCACGGCGCTTTCTTTAGCACTCTCTAATCTCTATTGTAAGCAAGGCAATCTCTCCTGCCACTTATTTCCGATGACCTCCCACTCTATTCTTCACTCCTCACCACTACTCACCCCTATCCTAGCTCTTGTGCTCCCTCTCCACCCTTCTCCCTCTTTGGTTTCTTGAAAGGAAGTTTTTCAAGAGGTAAGTGTCTTTGATCAATGTAGTTAGGTTTTTTGTGAGATTTCATTTTGTCAGTGCTTCTCCTTGTATTGCTAAACTTATGTACTAGTTTTCATGCTTCATTTCAAAGGATTGAAACAAAAAATGAGATTTCAAGAAAGAAAGAAGACTCACCTCTTCTAGTCTTTTTTGTATTTTTCTTCCTTCTCTTTCTCCTTGTCTCCTCAATCCAATCTTTTTGCGATGTTGCTTTTGTAATCTCCTCATTCCTCTAACATCTTATTTGAAAAATTGTATGTTTCCTCTCTTTTGTAGGGCCAGTCCACAAAAACACCGAGCGGGACGTACTATTCCAAGTAAGTGCTTCCTCTTTTTTCCATTTGTTATTTTTGTTATGTGCATTGGCCTGCAATAAGCACCTTAAGTGCTAGCTACAGTGATGGGCATAGGAACCCTCTCTTCCCTCTTCTTTCCCTCTTCTCTCCTCTTCTTTCCCTTCTTTCCTTCTTCTTCTCTTTCAATGTTTCAATATCGTTCCCCCTCTTTTTCCCTCTTTCCTTTTCCTCTTCTTCTCTCTTTCCACCTTCTCTTATGATCATGCATAAGCATAAGCATGAGCATATGTCTCCTTCTCTTGCATAAGCATAAGCATAAGCATAAGAGAAAGGAGACATATGCTCATGCTTATGCTTATGCATGAGCATAAGAGAAGGAGACATATGCTCATGCTTCTCTTTTCCTCTTCTTCTCTCTTCTCTTCTTTCCCCCTCTCTTTTCCCTCTTTCATGCTCATGCTCTTATGCTCATGCATAAGCATAAGCATGAGCATATGTCTCCTTCTCTTATGCTTATGCTTATGCTTATGCATAAGACTCCTCTTATGCATAAGCATAAGCATGAGCATAAGAGAAGGATACATATGCTCATGCATAAGCATGAGCATATGTCTCTTTTTCCCTCTTTACTTTCCCTCTTCTTCTCTCTTTCTTTCCCTCTTTCCCCTTTTCCAATCTCTCTTTCCTTTCCCTCTTCTTCTCTCTTCTCGTCTTTCTCCCCCTCTTTTCCCTCTTTCATGATCATGCTCTTATGCTCATGCACAAGCATAGGATGAGGAGGCTGACGAGGGTATGCATATACCTTCACACTTTGAGCATGACTATAGTCTCCTGGATGATGACGAGGGTATGGTTGACATGATGGATTCTATTTTTAGGGGCACTACATCCCATGTATGCATGATGTCAGAGTCTGAGGTCAAATTGCGAGAGTTGCAATCAATACAATTGTACGAGGGTGCTAGGATGTCTAAACTACGTGCTTGTCTCTCAATCTTGAATTTGCAAGTAAAGTATGGGTGGTTGGATACAAGTGTCTTGGCCTTAATGAGGTTAGCTCTTGCATTAATTTGACTCATTATTTGGATATTGTTTGTTTTGAGAATCATCATGTTTGGATTAGTGTACCGAATTATCATTGTTCGAAGCCTATGTATGTTTGAATTGTGATAGGTTGCTCTAGAAGATGTTGCCTGCACCAAATACCATGCCTGCATCAAGAGATGAAGCGAAAAAGATGCTAACAACGGTGGGTATGGATTATGATACCATCCATGCTTGCCGTAATGATTGTATTCTCTTTCGTCATGAGCATGGAGAATTGGCTAGTTGTTCGAAGTGTGCGGAACAACGATATAGAGATGACTTGCAGGGTGAGCGGATACCGGTAAAGGTCTTGAGATACTTTCCCATCATTGCAAGAATACAGCACGTGTTCCAATGCAAATCCATAGCGGAGTTGATGACATGGCATGCATCTCATTGGTCCACTAATGACACATTGAGGATTCCCAGATTATGTAGCTTGGAAGCACATAGATAATCAGTGGCCGAGGACTTTGCGAGGGAGCCATGCAACTTACATCTTGGGCTCGCCATGGACTGTGTGAATCCTTTCAGATTACACTCGACATCTTGGTCGACATGGCCCTTAGTCATGGTGAATTACAATATCCCACCATGGCTAACAATAAAAAAGGGACACCTCATGCTTACACTACTTGTGCCAGGGAAGTACAAGGCAAAAAATATGGTCGGGTACATGGCACCTTTGATAGAGGAGTTACAGATATTATGGGCTCAGGGGGGTCACTCATCATATGTAACCCTATCACTTGAGTTCAACAGAAGGATATTTTTTATTTCTAAAATTTACAGAAATAAATATACATAAGGGACTATTTAAAATAGTTTTCGAAAAAATTTATAGATATAGAATAGGGGTACATTTTATTGATGAAAATTTTATAGATAAGGGATTTTATATGATATTTTGGTCAGGGGTATCTTGATGTGGACCATGCATGACTATCCAGGATATGGAGAGTGCACAGGTATGTGGTTGTGTCTCTACAAGTATAATATAGGATTATGCTTTTATGACTCTCTTTCGCATGCATGTCTTATACTAATACATTCATGCATGCGTGCAAGACTTGTTACAAGTGGGTACTATGCTTGTCCTATTTGTGGACCAGGTTTGAAATTGCTTGGACAATACTCCAAACATATGAGGAAAAATGTTTATGAAGGTCATGCTCGATACCTTCCACTCGACCATCTCGCACGTGGAGGTCAGCTTGATCCACCACCATCATATTTGAAGGCAAGTGACTGGATTCAAGCTTGGAGGGTGAATGGAGAGGAACGTCCTTTTGATATGAAGAGGCTATCGATCTTTCACGAGCTTCCTTATTGGGGTCAATTACAAATCAATCATCTCTTGGATCCCATGCATATCTTCAAGAATGTGGGGGCTACTATTTCGGCACACTTAGTTGGTTCCAAAGACTCGAGAGGAGTGTGAGAAGACTTGCGTGCTATGAATAGGTTGTCTCGTTTGTGGCCCCAAGTACATGCTTCGGGAAAAGTTATCCTCCCGAAAGCAACATGGATCCTCTCTACAAGGGAGTAGGTAGTGGTCAAGGCAGACATTACCTCTTTTCAAACATTGACAGGGTACATGCGTTGCTTGAAAGGAGCATTTTCAAAGAACAATAAGCTTAGTGGGCTCAAGTCCCATGATTAGCACAAGGTCTTATAGATATTCTAAGCTGTAGAATTAGTGTATCGATAATCATGATGTGTTAGCGTAATTATGATTATGTTATATTGTTGGCATGACTTCTTTGTTGCTTTGATAGTTCATCCTCCCAATTAAAATAAAAGGGTGCTTACAAGAAGATGTTAGAAATGCTATATTCAAGATCTGTGGTATTGTGAGGTATGCTTACTATCAAATCACAGTGATTGCATTTTCCTCGATTTAAGATGATTAATCTGTAGATTGATTATGAAAATATCTTACATGGAATGTGAAATAGGTGGATATCTCAAAAAGAGATCTCCATATCAAGCATCAAGAAGGCTAGGGTGGAATCCATCGAAGCTGTATGCTTGCTTGAGAATCACTTTCCCTCGAGCATTATGACAACTCAAGTCCACTTGCTTGTGCACATAGTTGATGAGGTGGCTATTGCAGGTACCGTTCATAGTCGATGGATGTTTTTTCTCAAGCAGTTTATGAAAACTTTGAAGGGATTTGTAAGATAAAGAGCAAGACCAGAAGCAAGCATGGCAAAGGGATGGCTTGTGTAAGAGTCATTGGTATATATCACGGAGTTTCTTGCATCCACGGATCCCGATATACCGCAAGCTTGGCATAACAAGAATGATGATCACATCGTTGGCGAGGTTCTCCAAGGAAAAGGGATTGAAAGAAAGATGAGCGAAGAGCAAATGGAGAAATTCAATAAGTTTTGTATCCTCAATAGCCGTGAGATGTAGACGTGGATTGAGAGATATGAAGTGGCCAAAGCAAAAAGAATAAATGCAAGGACGAGATTCATAGTAATGTACAGGCGATCGCACCCATATCCATGGGATCTGGCTCTTCTCCCCACTCACATGTCACTTGATTGGCTACAACTGGCTCTACGTAAAGTTGAACGCGATGGAGAGACAATAAATGAGTGCGAGCGAGAGTTATCATCTGGATGTATGGTGCATGTAAGTTTCTTACATCTTAACGTAATTAAGTAATTAAGTAATTATTTGTGGCAATATACGCTATAAAATAGATGCATCTTCATTGCTTTAATGATGCTCTTTTATAGTACAAAAAGTACAGTGCATTATGGTCATATGGATGACATTTTTGCATGGAACGCATCGATTCAAAGAGAGTCACGTATGATTGTGGAGTCATGGCTAACTTCACACAAGATAGCCGAGCAAGTGCTTCGGATACCAATCTTCTCTCCTCATAGTTGGATTATTGTGGAACCATACGCAAAATCTATGAAGTTGATTTCATACAATTTAGTATTTTCATTCTTGATCTAAAATGGTTTAGAACTATTTACAACGGTCCCCATGCGACAGTGAGAAAAGATAGTAGCGGTTTCTTTGCAATAGACTCCACCAAACATTAGACCGATGAAAGTGATACTTTTGTTCTTCCCGAGCACTGTGAGCAGGTGCATTGAGCAGGTGCATACTAATGATTTAATTAATCGAAGCTTTAGTTTTTAAAGATCAATTGATACATGTACTTGAGCATAATTTCATATATATAATTGACGACATTTGGCACCCATCTTCAATATAGGTGGTTTTTCATCCAGATCGTTCTGATCCAAGATGGTGGTATGTGATCCAAGTTGCACCACGAAGTAAGAAAATTTTTGAAGATAGAGATGTGGATATGGATTTGCCACTACCAATGCCGGATCCACTTGATCCCGATGAATCTAGCAAAGAAGATGAAGATCACAATATGAGCCAAGAGGAAGATGCGCATAATGACATCGCATGGGAGGAAGATGAAGATCGCAATATTGAGGAAGAAGACAACGATCATCAAGAATCACCACACTTTATTGAAGAAGATGATTTGGGTCTGCTATACGTGTGCACAGTGAGCTCTTCAGAAGCGTGTTCCGTGCTCTCTTGAAGAGTGTTCTTTGTATTTCTCGCAAGAGGATCTGTGCGTAGTAGTGTGAGAGGCTCTCCTACAAGGTTTGAAGGAGATAAGGACCTATTCATTCCCAAAATTACTAGACCCCAATATGTTTACCTACATCTTCCAAGACTAGTAATCCATCCAATTTCACCAACAAGGCTACTTTGTAATGCTCATTTTCTTTTAAAAGTGTAAATCACTCTATGCTTAATATATCTATCCTACCATCCACCAATAATGGAGGTAATGCCTTGCATGTCTAATATGGATTATTTCTTGTACCTTTAGCTTGCCTTTAAGCTCTATAATTTTTCCTTCCCTTATAGCCAATCCTTGGAAGCTTATAATTTTCTTCTTCAATTCTCATGTCTCAAGTTGCTCTATGCTTCTTTTTTTGGCCGGGGGAGGGGGTGTTATTATATGTCAACCCTAACATCATGTGTGCTAAGGGACTATTCTTGCTCTTTGGGAAGGAAACATACAGTGGAAGGGGGGAGCAGTTCTCAACTAAGCTTTAGAGAGTTTAGTTGGATCCTGTCCGCTCACTTGCTTCTTGTTTCCACTCTGTATAAGGATATAGCAGACATATCCCAATCCTTAACGCTAGATGGAATACCTATGACTCCACTCAGTGCTAGAAGGGGAGGTTTTTTTACATTTGGTCAAAACCTATCCTCGACAAGATGTCAACGCTGCTCTGGCTTATCATGCATAAAGCGGTGTGGACCAACTTAAGCAGTATGAGCATTGGAAAAGGGGATGGCAATTGCCGACGTCCGAGGTCCCAAGAAAATGTCTTCCATCTACTTGTGGTGTGCTTGTCTACTAGAAAAGTTTGGAAAATGGTACAAATGTAGCTAGGAGAGCTAGTGAATTGAAAAGTCATACCTTTTGGGGATGCAAAAAAAGTCAAACACTCTCACTGGGCACTTGTTTGGGAACATGCCTTGTGGTTTATCTGGATTTCCATAAATGATTATCAATTTAATCTGAATGTTACTAAATTTACAGATTTGTTTTTTTGCTGAATGGATAGCAAGCCTCTCGAATCTATGACAATGACCTGGAACACCTCTTTTCAGAGATACATGATTGTGAATAGGAGCACCTCAAGCCATTCAATGAAGAATGCCAATTTAAAGGAACCATGTACTACAAGTCTGAGTCAAACCTAGAATGATCTCTTTTCTTATTACTACTTGCCTTGTTGTTAGACTCTTAAAAAGCCTTGCTGGTCATGATTGTATATCTTCTGAACAATATATAATATAAACTCCTTTTTACCCAAAACAAAAAAAATACTATTCTTAAATCCCTTATCTATGAATATTACATGATTAATCGAAAACCTTTTTTAATGTATAAATCTATAAAAAAATGTTTTTTTATACCAGCCTATTGTAAAAATTTAATGTTATAGACATTTAAAAAAAATGTACTTCTATTGAAGTCATGTGATAGTAATAATTCCTATGTGACCTAGTATTTCAAGTATTAATAAGATCTTGTACAAGTGTTCTAGGGACAAGATCTTCTTCAACCCCCACCTTAGAAATACATATCTTTAATTCTTATTTTAATATCTTTTATAGATGCTCTATATTGATCACTTAACAGGGTTTTCAATACATGTATAAGTGAGCATTTCTTCTACCCAATAAATTTTGGTTTCATGTTATTTGCTAGAGCATGTGAGTTTCTCATGATCATTGTGCATGCACAATAAACATTGATACGACTTATTGTATATAAATAAAAATGTAATAATTATCCATCAATTCAAGAAGTTATTTGATCTATGAGTAATGCTTGAGGAATATGTTAGACATAGTAATGAAGACATTACGAAATCTTTCTACTTGAACAAGATAAACTAAATAGATTTTGTAGTTTGAACAATTCTAATAGTTACCAATAACAAAAGAAGTCTCTAGAATTGAAACATGGATGGAGAACTTACCTCAAATTTTTGAGTATTGATATTTGTTCTGAATGACCAAGAAAATGGGTGAAAGCATAAAGCAATACATACAAAAGAAGCTTTTGAGTTCACAAAAATAAAAATAGTTAATTCTTATTAAAGAAGGGGATGCAAGGTCTATTTGTCAGTAGGGGTTTAAACATTACCCCTTGAATAAATCTTATATGTAGGTTTATTCTTATATGTAGGGCTTTGTAAATCAAGCCAAGTGGTGGAATGAGTATGCATGAACATTAAAATTTATGGCATCTTGTACTTTAACAAACTACAAAGGTCTTACTGGAGAGTCAAAAATCCACAATTGGTACAAAAGGGAGGGGGTGGGGGTTAAGAAGGAAGGATAATTGGCATGATTAGCCTATGTAATCACAAAAAACCTACTTGAATGTGGATTAATTTACCAAATATATGAGCACAAAATATGATGAGATATGATGTGACGTGATGTGCAAGAAGTATTATATGGAAAATGTTTTTAAGGATTTTGACCTGATTTCAACCTTGTTAGTTTAACACTATTTAGAGCTCCAAACAAAATAAGTTATCTTATACCTTCTACACAATGCTCACCTAACTTGAGGTTAAGTGCCTATGATTCAAAACTAATTAACAAGTGGATAATGCCTCAAGTGTTACACAATTTCAAGTTTCCCATCAAAAAAATGATAAGAAAAATGATGATTTCATGTATCATGCTAGGAATGCAATAAGCATTTTGAATTATAAAACTTCCTTTTTATATGATTGCTTTAGACAAAAATGAATCTAGCAACTTAAAGTTCTTGAATGATATTAATGATAATGGATGTGGTTGAATGATCAACTTAGTTTTTTTATAGTAATTAGGATCTGGTACATTTTCCCATGATAACTTGAGGGTTTCACTATAAGTAAATCCTCTATATCATGTGTATTGAAGGCCTAATTTAAAAGCCCTTTATCAATGAATTTTTCATGAATAAAAAACACCCTTTTTCTATTCAATATGTGAATACCCCCTTTAAAGGGTACCCTTATATATGTGAAAAATGTGTTAAAAAGATCTTTGTAAAATCCCTTCTATTGAACCCGTGTGATATGCTTACATGTTTGTGAGTGACTCCCTTGAGCATGATAAATTTTGTAATTATTATACTAACATAGGTTTAGCCTACAAGCTTTTTCCTTGACTCCATGAAGTAGCTCATTTTGTGTAGGGGGAAGTTTAGAGAGATTTGGCCATGTTGGTTTTAGATGAAGGATCAATAAATTTTAACTCATTTGCCCTTTATGGACGTGCATAGCCATGCCCATCCTTTTCTTCATCTTGTTAAAGAATAAATTTCAACTAGTTTTGATTTCTTGGAATGCACTATAGGGTCGAGATGACACTTTTAGCCAACATGCATAGCCATGCCCATCGTTTTCTTCATCTTGTTAAAGAATAAATTTCAACTAGTTTTGATTTCTTGAGTGCACTACAGGGTTGAGATGGCACTTTTAGCCACAACCTTATTGTATTTCTTGTTTGTTAAGAGGAGATTTTTATTGGCCCCTTCTTGGGTGTTCTTTTTCATGCTTGCATGCTGTATTTCCACATTGAGCTTGCTCTCGTGGGTTTTGTTCATACTTAATAGAAGTCATTTTCTTGAAAAAAAAGTATTTTGGATTTCTTATAGATGATAATAAGATCATCTCAAAGATAACCAAAAAAAAAATGAAAATGAAAAAGTGTTGGTTGTTCCTTGTTTTAAAATTGATACATTTTCTACACTTATGTTAGGAATGGAACAAGTAAACCTACCCACTAAGAAAGTCTCTCCCTCTACCCATAAGAATCACTAAGATTTTTTAAAGAGAAGGAAACATTTGTCTTGAGTGTTTCATCATATACATGTGCTATGTGTGCGAGGCCAATTGAAATTAGTATTCTACCTATCCATTAAGGAAGATTTCTATAAACATGGGACAAATGTGAGCCCACTAAGGTGGGAAAGAATACCCACATGAATTGTGCAAGTGGTTTCTGTGTCTTGGTAGACAAGATGCTCGTAAATATTATTTGGATCATGCACATTCCAAGTTTACTTATC
This sequence comes from Dipteris shenzhenensis, assembly GCF_047967505.1. NCBI lineage: Eukaryota > Viridiplantae > Streptophyta > Polypodiopsida > Gleicheniales > Dipteridaceae > Dipteris > Dipteris shenzhenensis. The sequence continues at coordinate 9,942,981 of NC_141616.1, forward strand.
TTAAGGCTTTTAGCGATGAAGTGCGCATAAAACATCATGCGGTAATAATTCAAATTCTTCCGGCATGTCAATCGATAGAGCTTTGCTGTTTTTTTTTAAATTGATAGAGCTTTGTTTTTTTTTTTAAAATTCTGTCGGCATGTCAATCGATAGAGCTTTGTTGTCTACTTTTTTTTTTTAATTACTCAAAAATTAGCAAACTACTCCTGGAGGAATTTAAATTACTTGGATAAAGAAAGACGTGAGAGGCTCACGCAGCTACTCCTAAAGGCAAAAACATGGATTCTCCCAAGCGGAACCTTGAGCTCAGGCTGCCATAGCTCCCCCAAGCACCTTGCCACCAAGGGGCAGCTCAAGCCTCATGTCAGCTAAGTCCCACTCAGCATCTCCTGCTGCGAAGAGGGTGAAGGACAGGGACCTGTCATAGCTAACATGCAAGAATCGGATTCCGAGGAGGATATGGACATCGTGGAAGATACTGGTCAAGACCTTCAAGGCCTTACAGATGAGATCTCTGGTGGCCTTGGGAAACTCGCCTTAGGAGTGGCAGAGGGCACTATGGTCTTTAAGGTGATGGTGTCGAGTAGCACTATCATATGGGAGTACGCTGAGCTTAGGGAGAAAGGTCTCTTTGTCTACTTTATGGGCAAGACCTTCAGTGAAGTGGAGATGGAGCAGTGGAGGACAAGCTATTAGATGTGGAGGTTTGGGATCGTCTCGATTGCGTATGTGGGAAAAGGCTTCTACCTCCTCCGTTTTCACTCGGCCAAGACTGTGGAGGAAATCCTAGATAGAGGAAGTATCCCGTTTTTTGGCTTGGTGGGCTACCCAGTGTCTTACCATGCTGACTTTGACCTTGCAACAGAGCTTCAAAGAGTCTGTCTGGTTTGGGTCTCCTTCCCATCCCTTCCGTTCATGCTCAGGCCGGTTGTCCAGGAGATTGCAAGGGAGCTCGGCCAAGTTATCTTCGTCCCTTCCCCACGAGTAGTTGAGATAAACCCAGTTCCTAGGGTTTGCATTCTCTAGGACATCACTTAGAAACCACTAGAGGTGGTTCAGTTGGATTCCTGGGACTTCGAGCCCATATGCATCAAGGTCATATTCAGCCCATTTCCTAATGCTTGCTTCACATGCAAGGAAATTGGGCACTTCACGCATCAATGCACCCACAAGGATGGCACAGAGAAGAAAGCGGGCAAGCAAGATGGAGGATAGAAGGGTGCCATGCAGATGGCCAAGCCCTAGGAGACGGGCCAAAGAAAAGCTCAAAAAGCTGAGAAGGTGGTGTCGAAGGCCAATGAGATCCCTTTGGAGACCCGTATCAAAGAAAAAGCTCCACAACTACTTGCGACCTCCTTGGTAGCACCTAGGACGCAGAGACCTGTGCCGCTCGGGGAGTCTTCCTCAAAGAACTAGCTGGCCCTGCCTCAAAGGCTTGGGCTCTTAAAGGATGACATACACAACTTCTCTAATAGGAAGAACATACAAAAGGAGAATGCTACTACCAAAGTCGGTGGGAAAAAAGGTAAGGCCTCTAAGCATAATGTTTACGAAGTATTGGGTAGTGTGAATCTCCCAAGTGGTCATGTAGATTTAGCTATTGACATGGAACATGCACGGCCTTGGACTTAGGGCCAAGAGGTGGATACTTGCTGATAAAATTTGGTAGTGGAAGGTTAATATTGTTTGCCTTCAGGAGATCAAGTTAGGAGAAGACAAGGCTTTCTTTTTGGCAGCCCTATTCAAAGGATTTGATGTGTTCTATGCTTGTAAGAAAAGGGGAGCTGGGGGTTCTGCAATTTTGTGCAGTAAGGAGCTACGAGCAACAAAGGCCTCCGCTCACAGCACTGGGTCAGCGATTGGAATCACCATGGACATAGAAGGAGCCCCCATGATAGTTGTGTCAATGTATGCCCTGATAGATCCTAGGGAGTGCAAACAGATGTGGGATTGGATTCTAAGCTTGGAGCTAGAAGCTAGATCCGTGATTGCAGGGGACTTCAACCACTCAGAGACCCGCAGCAAGGCCTGGTTTGCAATGGAAGAGCAGCATGTGTTGGTTGAAGCCCCTTAGATGATGATGAAGGACAATCACCCTACTTGGTATCAGAGGAGGGCTTTAAGCATTCAGCATGCAGTACTGTACCTATGCTAGTTTAGTGGAGGGGCTTCTTGGTTCTGCCCACTGTGGGAGGGACTGGTTGACGGTTCTCAAACGATCTTGGACCATATGCCGTGTTTGTTATCATTTGTGGTAGGCAACATGCCGATCAAGAAGGGGAAGCAAGTTTACAAGGTGAACGCCTGACTCCTAAATGATACTAATTATAGGACACTCGAAACAGCATGGAGGAATGGGGTTGAGGGTGAGCTGGACCCGATCAGGTCTTTTGACAAGGGGGTGGAGGGTGTGGTTAGGGAAGCAAGGTAGCTAGGCAAGACGAGGGATAGAAGGCAAAAAGAGGTTGATGCAGAAGCAAGAGAGAGGCTCAGTGTGCTCCGGCAGAAAGACTCGCTGAATGAACATGACATGAGGGATCTCACACAATGTGAGGCTTCCCTTAGGCAAGCAGAATTCCAAAAGTCTGAAGGGGCAAGAATCAGGTCTTCTGTAAGGTGGCTGGCTCTTGGGGAGGCCCCCTCCTCTTTTTTCTTTAAAATGCTCAAAACATATAGGGTGAAAGACAACATTTGTAGGATCAAGGACCACATAGGCAAATGGATCACAGATCCAGAGGGAATCAGTAAACATATAACCACCTCTCTTGAGTCAATCCTAGGTGCGGTTGAGATGAGATCAGAGAGCAAGTCCGAAGCCCGGCAATTGCTCCTGTGCTGTGTGGAATAGACCATCTATGAAGAAGAGGTGATTTAGCTAGGGTGCCCGTTCACTATGGAAGAGGTAGATGACATTCTACTTCATATGAAAAAGAATAAGTCCCCAGGACCTGACGGCCTAATGGTTGAGCTATACATGGCAATCTAGGGCACAATGAGAAGCGACTTCGTCAAAATGGCCAATGCAGTGTGGGAAAGGGGTTCCTTGTCCGCCAATGTTAATCAAGGTCTGATAAGATTGATTCGCAAGCGGTACCTAGCAGAGAGGATGGGGGATTAGAGACCTCTATCTTTACTGAATGTGTCATACAATATGCTCGCAAAGATGGTGGCAATGAGGATTGCCAACCTTGTCCCCAATGTCGTCTCTAGACAGGAATATGGATTCGTCAAGGGGAGACATATACAAGATAATGTCCTCAATGTTATATCGGAAATGGAGCATGCCTGGGTTAGTAAAGAGGAAATTATACTAATTAACATCGATTTCGATAAGGCTTATGACCGAGTTGAGTGGGGATCATGGCGGTGTTGCAGACTATGGGGTTTGGCACTAAGTTTCTTGCTATAATTAGAGCCTTGATATCCAATGCAACAACTGCAGTCTAAGTGAATGGGTCAGAAGTAGGATGTTTTGAACCAAGGAGATCTATCAGCCAGGGGTGCCCCTTTGCACTGTTGCTGTTCACGATAATTACTGAACCTTTACTAGCACTATTTTGGAGGTTGATTGAAAGGGGTTCACTGGACTTGATGCGGATTCTTGGAATGATGCTCCTCTCTTTTCTCAACTTTTTGTTCATGATTCTAACTCCATTTGTAAAGCGGATCCAGAGCAACTATAGTTGGTTCTCGGGCTGTTTGAGCTACACTATCAAGCTTCTAGCTCCAGGATTCAATGGGACAAGTCCAAGGCACTATCTGTTTCCAAGAGAGATCTCTCTGAATGGGCAAGATCATCCGGGCTCCAGTGGGTACCCAAGGGACAGATCATAAGACACCTTGGGGTCCCCATCAGGGTGGGGATCACAGTCCAAAAAAGGTTTATGTAGTGGTGGCCAAAGTTCAAAGCTAAGACTGAGATGCCTAGGTGAAAATGCCTCTAAGTATGCTAGGCAGATACACGGTCATGAAGCATATCTTGGCCCTGGTGTCCTTCTACATTTTGTCAGTTTGTGCTTTCTTTAAAACCCACTTGGGGATGATTGAAAAGGAGTTGAGAGCTTTCATTTGGAAGAGAACCAAATGGAAATGGCTCTCTTGGTCTATCCTCTGTGCTCCTAAGAAGCAAGGTGGATGCAAAATTCTAGATTTGAGTAGGCACTCCACAGCCTTTCTGATGAAGTTGTGGGTTCAATTTCTTGACTCTAAGGAACCATGGGCAGGATTCCTCGAGGATCCAATTCGGATATTGCCACTCAGCCATTTCCCGGGTATGGACATGTGGACTAAAGTCTTCTCAATAGCCCCACTCAGGCTGAAATCTAGCTTCTTTAGTAGACTGGTGGCAGTGTGGAAGGAAGGTATCACCTTGTTATGATGGAAGGGCCTTCCCATAGGTATTGCTGATTATTCCCTCAAACTCTTGATGTGGTGGCAGGCGGCTTGGCCAGGAGGCAGCTGCTTCACAGTGGGAAATGAGGCCTTAGCAAGTTCTCTTCACTCAAAGGGTTTGCACAACTGGGAGGATCTGAGGGACCCTTAGACAAAACATTGGCAACACTTGGAAAAGCTCAAAGTGGACTATTGCCTCTCCCTTGCTGAGCTAGTATTTCTGTCAGAAATACTGCACAAAATCCCAATAGATTGGCCGACCAATGTACACCCTTCCCAGGCTTCAGTTCCAAAAGAATGGGAATGGGGGATAGGATTACCCATTAGTAATATTCCTGCTAAGCAGATGGACAAGCTGCTTGCTTGCAAGGAGGATTGGCATCAGAGATATAACGAAAGATGATTGAGGGAGGACGGGGAGCCTAACTAGAAAGGTAGATTCAAGCATGTATGGAAAGCCTCACCCTATATCAGAGTCAACTTCTTCCTCTGGAGGATAGTAGGGGGCCACTTCCCGGTGGGAAGTCATGTTCCATGGTTGAATGTGGATGATAGGTGCAAATTCTACAGGTCCATTGCTAAATCTCTCATGCATTTGTTCTGGGGGTGCCCGATACAGCTTTGCTATTGAAAACAAACCCAACAAGGGATCCACTTTGTCTGGAAGCTTATTATTGGTGATTACTCACATCTGGATGCTTATTCTATAGCAGATATCAGGAGAGCAAGCAAAAATTATCGAGTCCATATTATGATCTTCAAGATCTCTTGATCGTGAAATGCTCTTGAATGCCACAACATCTCCTACACATCAAAAGAACTCACCACTCAAATTATGTCCATCAAAGTTGTGGGTTGATGGAGTGCTCATCACCGGCGACACCTCCTTTCTCAAAAAGTCAAATCTACATAGTTTTCCTATTGGTCATCAATCGATATGTTGATGTACATCTAAGGCATGTTTCAAACATCTCTGCATGACAAAATTGAGGTGGCAGCTCTTCGGACCTCAAGCGGTCACTTCAGCCCTTGCCACAGCTTTGACAGGAGGAAGAGAAGCATTTTCTTATGGAGGATGGGTAACTCTAGGAGTCGAGGCCCCTCCCTCCCATCAAAGTCATGGGGAAGGGACTTGAGGTGTGGCTATGCCCCATTTTCCCATGAGGATGACATTCATATGTTACCTCATTTTACTTTTACTTCATATGTTTTATTGCTTGTCTCGTATTTGCTTTGTGGGTACCTTCAAGGCTCTCAAAGTTAATAAATTCTCTCACTTATTTTTAGAAAAGGGAGGGGCCTGAACAATGGAGACTTAAGTAGGCACGGGAACATGTAATAATTGTATAAAGCTACAAACCTTGTCAAAAATATAAACAAAAGAAATTAACAACTCTTAAAATTGGAAAGAAACTTGAGTTGCTTAGCAACACATAGTTTGTATCACTATAGGCATTGCCAAAGCTTGTGAAGTATATCGCTAACCGATTATATAAGTAGCAACTCCATGCAATTGAGTTATCTAATGGCTCAATCTAGTATGTATTGCCAATGTCATTTTTCTTTGTTACAAATTATTGAAAAGAAAAACACTCGAAACAAGCGGTTGCCTTGCCAATGGCTTGCATTCCCCCAAACTTTTATGGTAAGGCAATTCAAGTCATGCACTATCAAAGTTTTAATCTCTTGTTATTTCTTTCCACCTCTTGCTCCCATCAGGATGACATTCGCCCATATGTTTTATGGCTTATCTCGTATTTTCTTGGTGGGTACCTTCAAGGCTCTCAAAGTTAATAAATTCTCTCACTTATTTTTATCTCTATACTTATTGCATTCCTATACTGTATAAATGCAGTACTTCCTTCTATTTGAATTTATCCCTATGGCTTATACATAAAGTACACACTAGGGCCTAAGGAGTTTTTACTCAGGGGGTGCACTACTAAGAAACCCTATGTATCACATGCGTTCAAAGGGTATTAAAACAATCCCTCAACTAAAATTTCCCCCACAATAAAAACACTCCTCTTTACTTATGAACTAAGTGATTTTTTTCAAAAATTGAATTAAAAACCCCTCCTGTTATTGTAATTCTATTAAAAATTTCCAAAATTTTAGATTAAAATACCCTTCCTTTTGAATGCACGTGGTACACTAAAAATTTCTTAGGTGAACCCCTTGAGAGTTTTTAAGACATTTCCCTATACCTCATAAATATAGTACTTCCTTACAACATACATATACCTGAAAAATATAGTACATCCTTATAGCATTCCTATACCTTATAAATGCACTACTTCCTTCTATACCTATGGAATTTATCCCTATGGCTTATACATAAAGCTCCATAATACACATAGGGCCTAAGGAGTTTTTAAGACATTTCCCCCCTCAACTTGAATTGAATGAGATTGATCCATTGGGAGTTGATCCAATGGGTTCTATAGTATAGTGGATGAAGAAAATTATATTGTAGTTTCTTTCTTCCAAAGAACTTGCAAATGTTACATGTTTTACAAAATCAAAGTACATATAAGAACAAAATGGTCCAATACTAATCAATGTTAAGACTTTCTAGCAATGTGATGTGAACAATATGTCCTCCACCAATACCATCATGGTATGCTTAGTTTTTCTTTACCTTCTTGCAAAGAAATGGATCTCTGATGAGTGTGCATCTTGTCCCCTATGGTACAAAATCTACTCCTAGAAATAATTAAAATTTGCTCTCTTTGTGGGACTTCTTTCTTTCAGTAAATGCGATGGAAATTATAGGGGGACTAAATAGGTAATTACCCATTCATACAAGGAATCTACCAGATTACGAGTGTGAATAGGTAGATGCTTGCTTATGTCTTCATTCTAGAGGACTCAGCTCTTAAAGTGGCCACTCTCTCTTTACCACTTTGAAAGTGAAATCATATTCTTGAAACAACTAGTTCCATTTCACAAAATCGGTTTGCCACTTAAGAACATATAACTCTACTTTTGATGGCACAATCCTCAATTATGACCATAAAGGAACATCCCAAAATATGCTTGCAATTCTAAAGGACTAATACTAACCCCATTCTTTTTCATTGGGATATCATACTTCAATGGAAAATATTTTCCTAGAAGCAAATGAAAGACCTCAAACCTACAATTATATTTTCCCTTTTCACAAAAAATGGTAATCAATGTATAGTTGGAGTGCCCAACAATTAGGTAGAAAATTTCCTCACAAATAGGGTATCTAAGAAAGGGGGCCAAGGCTTAAGATGAGCCTATGGTAGTAACCTACTAGACCTAAAAAAACAAAGCAACTTAGTGAGGGCTTTCAGTGTGCAGGAAAACCTAGTAGGCCTAAAAAATATCGATAGTGTTGAGAAGACCTTAATGGGGCATTCATACCTTGAATCTAATTGATATTTTTTTGGATAGGTAAATTTTGGGATAACCTTAAATTTCTAGATGCATTCATGCTACATCATCATTATGAATAAGTATGTACATCTTTGTGGAAAGTTTGCATCATAGATACTATGATTATTAATGCACCTAATGACAATTGTTAATCCATCAATATTTTGTTGTTGATCACCTAATAAGTTATTATGAGGTTATTTTTCAAGTACATGGCTTGGGTAAAAAAAGGTGGTCTATGATTCAAATTGCACTCTGGAGAGACATCTTTGTCAAAAAGAAGAGATAAAAAATGCCATAGTAAATCACATGGAAGTAATCACTTCCAATCCTTCTCCCCGACCTCTTGAGTTGATGGTTGTACAACCTCCATAAGGTCCTGATGGTTTAATCTCTCTAGATCATTACTCAAACCTAGATATGGGGGATCTAGTCTTTGATGCAAAAAACATCAAAGACCTACGTGTCGATGGACCGTGGTGGAGATCATAAAACTGAGCATGAGAAAAAGAAGAATGAAAGAGAAGTAAGGTGTTGAACACCCTACAATTTTATGAGCCAACCTTAGTATTCTTATGGATATCCAACGTTGATAGGATGCGAGTATTATGAGGCAAAAATTAATGACACAATAGGGAACCCAGCATGAAAAACCCCATTAATTAGTTGGGGAGGGGGCATAAGGGATAATTAAACTTAAGGGGGGGAGTATTAATTAAGCGTAAGGGGGGGAGGGGGAGCATTAAGGAGAGGAGCATATGTGAGAGGGGAAGGGGAGGAGTATTAAAGAGGGAGGGAGGGACCACATGAAGGGCATTAAAGAAGGCAGGGATGAGGAACCATTTTATAATATTACTTTAGAGCTTAGTGGTAGGGCTCACACATGAGAAGAGGAAGATTTTGAGGTGGATCCTTTTTTTGAAAGCTTGGGGAAGCCCCCTTGAACATAGTCTATACAATAAATTAAGGCATAGAGGAACATAAGTTAATCAAAGAAAAAATAAATTAAGCCATAGATAAACATAGCTTAATTAAGCCTAGAATGCATCAAAACTAACTACTTAATTGGTAGGGAGCATAGATGAGAATAATAAGTTGCGTACATCTCAAGTAGGTCACTTTAAAATCCCAATGGTATCGAAGCATTCTACTCTTTTTCTTGGAACTCCGTGTGCTTTAGCCCAATAATTTCACATATCTCATTGCTTTGTCATTCCCCATGAAGGAAAGAGCGAAAGCACGTGGCCTTTAAATTCTGGCAATCATGTGCGGCTTTGACCAGTGATAGCGAAGAGATGTTGCGTATTGGGCCCCTCGGCGAATCGATTTACAGGTTCCGCGTGGTGAACAGCATTAGATTTGCGCTGTAGAAATGCTCAAGATGGAGAATATACTGACCCTGCCCTGCCTATAAATCGATCAGTTGGAGTCGGTAATGGCAACCCAGACTCCAGCATCAGCTGATTCGTAAATCGCTTGGCTTATAGCTTCCTAAACCGTGCTCCGTTATCTTCTTCAGAAGCATGGAGGGTTGGGGCTCGGGTGCTATTCGTGTAGTTCAACCGCAAGTGGATTGGAAAGAGACTTTCGCTAGCCACATTTTCAAAATCAATTTACCCGGTAAGTTATCTGCTGGAGCTCCTGAGCTTAGCCCATCAGCAGTACTGAAGTTACAGATAATTCTGCTAAAGCAGTGCACACTCATTCGCCAATATTAATTGACACTCGCCTTGCAGGAGTGAAAGGAGATGATATCCAAGTGCAGCTGGAGCATGATGGGGTTCTACAAGTTACAGGAGAGCGGCGGCAAGCGGGCATTCGATTCTTCAGGAGGTTCCAACTTCCGAACACAGCAATTGGAGAAGAGGCAGAGGGAACGCTGGAGAGGGGGCTTCTGACTGTGATGATCCCCAAAGTCAGGAACGCCAGGAGGGACAAGAGGCCACTCGTGAAGGTTGTTAGCATCGTCTTTCACTAAAAGCCGACTCAAATACTTCTTTGGGCTTTAATGTAAGCAAGCAACGTAAGTTGAATTGTATAATAACCGCTTATAAGTGCTGCTTTCTCTTGTTAGCGCATCACATACGCATGTAAGCCATTTCACTCATCATTACGAGTAACCTGATCCGTCTACGATGGGCTAGCGACCCGCTTCGCTGGGAGTCAAGGATGGGATCCTTAGGTTCTTTTAAGTTTAAGGAGTAAAATTTCAGGTTTTAATTTACAAATCTAATGCTTTTTACAAAATTATCAAATTGGATCTTTAGCATTGCCTAGTGGGGGAAAATGTTTTCAGTAACATTGCATCTCTCTCTCTCTCTCTCTCTCTCTCTCTCAATCTAAAAGTTTACAAATCTCAAAGTTTGTAAGCTTGCAAAATTTCAACCAAATCCCAATGAAGCCCTAACAATGCCTTTATTTGGAAAAAAAATATTTTATACCAATAGTGTGTGTGTGTGTGGAAATGGCCCATTATATGATGACCTCTTATACCAACAACATAACAACAAAATTTTTATAAACACAACAAACATACTAATATCTAAATGCAAGTGACATAATTTAACAAAAAATGTATTCCATGAATAAGTATACTTAGTATACTTCAAACGATACATCCGAGAACAATGTATGAATATGCAAGAATATAATATGTGCATAAGTTTTCCAAAGACAAAACCCCAAATCCCACATAGTCCCTGTATCCTGAAAAGAACATAGAGGTGCTATGTGGTCTAATGATCCTAGCAACTCCTTAGGGAATCACACCACAAAATCCAAAGTGTATCCGTCCCCCAAAAAGTAGGTCACAGATATGGATAGATAAACATAGAAACAGAGCCATATATGAGGTCCACCCATAAAAGGGCAACAAAATGAACTGCCCTAATGAAAAAAGCTTGCGTCTATTTACTACAGTCACAGGTGGGAGTCGTTGACGGTTGTACTCTGGAGAGAAGTGCCGGATCACACCTATGCAAGGCAAATAAATCAAGTTAAAGAATTACAATTACCAAACCAAAAGACATTTGCAAGTCATTAGTTAGAATACTTACGTGTAGGAGAACGGATAAAGTGTAAGAAATGATATATATATTCTCCATTTTCCCCACGAAAGAAAGCATTCCATCCTACATGCTCTTCATAACCCAAAAAGCACACAGAGATCCTCTGAGGTCCATAGGCCCTTGCAACTCGTCGAGTAAGGATACGATAGTATCCAAGGTGCATGTACCTCCCAAAGAAATGATCTTCGACTTGGAGCTCCAATAAAAAACTCGAATCGGGAATGAATCTATAAGAAAAAATAGCAATGCTACAATCATCGAAGCCAATGCGATATGTCCCTCACCACGTAATCGAGACAGCAAACAATTATAAAGAAAGATCTTTCCCGATCCTCCCGAATCATCAAGAAAGAAAACCTCACCAACATCTACATATATCCTTGCCAAAATCTGATCAAATGCAACCCGCTGACAATGATTCACGGAACTTTCCATCCGTTGTCCAATCTGTGCCTCTTTCTCAGCATTAACATTCTTTCTTCTTCTAATAAACCATTTGTAGCTGACAAATATGATCTGTCGGGTATAGACGATCCATCAAACTCTGCCAACCTTTGTCCATGTTGATGAAGAATGTGATCCATGCAAACGAGTGCCTTATTTATTGCCACTACACATCAGCTGATTACATTCCCCATACTTGCTTCCAATGCATGGAAGAAATCATCTGAAAGATCGGAGGAGAACCTTTCCCACTAAAGGCCAGGAGACATTGGGTCACAAAAAACCAAAAGTGTGACAAAGAGGTGTCTCAATTGTACACTATTCTGATAAAACACAGCCTCTTGCATACACACAAACCATTCATCATCACTTTCCAACAAAACTCTGGACACACATGCTGCCTTGAAAGTTAAAAAAAATTGCCCATCAAAAGTGCATAGCTCATCAAAAGACTTGCAACCCTTGCAAATGTTAAGCAACATATGCATGAAGTAGAGCTCTCTAGCAGATGGGAAAATATTATACATTCGGCCGATGCTATTGCCCTGCTTTCTTCTAGTTCACTTTTTACCACCTTTGCTCCAAACTAACTCAGTTGAAAAGTCACCATAGAGTAAATTATTTGAGTCATTGTGTAGTTGATTATAAATGAACCATTCTATGAGAGTAGTCTTTCTATTTTGGTCTCTATCCACTATGTTTTGCACATCATCATCATCCCAAAATATAACGTTATTCATCATTGGAAGATGAACCCGCAACCTTTGGACATCTAGTTTTTCATCGTGCATAGCATACTCATAAATCCGCTAGCACGCTTCTGATGCTGACACATACTGTGCATCTAAGTACCTACTAATCTCATCAATGCCACCATCAATTGGGTTGTGCATTTGTCCTTGTCCTTCCACACGATTTATCTGCATTCTAATGGTTGTTCTATCATGGCCCTTGTATACGTATTTATACAAACACTTAACTGCAGTAATTGTTGAGAAATTTTCAACATTAATATGTGCCTTGTATTTCATGGAGAGGAAAGGATTAAAAGGCACAATCCAATGATTATCTATTGTAGCCCCTTTCAACTGAATCTTTCTACCATCATCTCAATGCATATAAATAGGATAACCATCATTGTCCACCACACTTGATTGAGAGAACACACGTGGGTAATGTTAGTCAAAAAAGAAATCAAGACAAGTGGCTAGACACTAAGCATGGCGAGGCTCAAGGGCCATAGAGGAAAGGAGAACGTGAGGGCGAAACGTTATCATGGGAGGGGAAAAGGGATTAGAAGGGGAGGGAATGAAGAGGGAGACTATGGCACAAGGGGAAAGGGAGAGGGGGAAGAGAAGCATGTACACGATTGGAGGAGGAATGTAAAGATGGAGACATCAAGGAAAGAGGACCATGCTTTATTTGAAAGGAAGGGAAGGGAAAATCAAAGTACTAGCTAGGTGGCTTTACAAGAATGAGCGTGTCTCATCAAGGAATAGCCCCCTCCTTTTATAGCCAAGAGAGGGGGTCTCTCCCAATAAATGCATCCTCCCACATGCATGGTGTGTGTGGAAAAGTCTCCCATGTGGGCTAGGCGGTTACGCACTCTCAATTGTATGCGATAATCCTTTGCCTCATTTTTCCACATAAATCAAGCCCCATATGTCAAGTCTATGATAGTCCCTTGGTCTCTCCCTAGTTTACGTTCAAACCTCTAGGAGGACAAGTGGAGGGTTGGCACAAGGAATCTTGCCACCTCATCCTACTTTTCCCATTATTTAACTTGCATTCTTGGACCTTCTATACCTCCCCCACATGGGCCTATCCTACATGGAGGGAATAACCCAATATAATATCCATCTCCACCTATTTTATATTACTTCTCCCATGGACTTTGAGCCATATCTCACTAAATGTAGGCATGGGACCGCCTAGGTGGAGGGGTGGAACGAGAAAGCTTCAAAAAAATCAGACTGGTCTCTTTTTTATGCAACCAATAAAGCAATCCAATCATTCATTGCGGGAGAATTGGGGTCTCAAAAGGGCCTTATCAGGAATGGATTAAGAAATGGATTAGTCCTAATGAAAGGGCCAAGGTAGGTCCCAAAAAGTCCTAACCCCCCTCACCTAGGTGGGTTAAGCCCACAAGTGACCCCACCTCTTACACCTCTTACACAATTTTACTCCTAGCTGGGAACCAAAAAATTCAAAATTCAAAAATTCAAAATTCAAAAATTTGAATTTTGAATTCCCTCCTTCTCTCTCCTCCCTCCCTCCCTCCCCCTCCTCCTCCCCCTCCCTCACCCCCCCTCCTCGCTCCCTCCTCCCCCTCCCTCCTCCTCCCCCTCCCTCCCTCCCTCCTCCCCCTCCCCTCTCCTCCCCTCCCCCTCCCCCTCCTCACTCCCTCCTCCCCCTTCCTCCTCCTCCCCCTCCCTCTCTCCCTCCTCCATGCCTACTCCTTTTGCCCTCCCCCTCCCTCCCACCTCCATGCCTGCTCCTCCTGCCCTCCCCCTCCCTGCTCCTCCATTGCTGCTCCTCCTCCCCCCTTCCTCCTGCTCCTCCCTCCTCCCTCCTTCCTCCTCCATGCCTACTCCTCCTCACCCTCCACACTTGATGGTCTAACCCCCTTTCCTCCTCTTCAACTACTGGTCTTCCCTCCCCCATCCCTCCTCCTCCTCGCCCTCCCTCTTCCTGCGTGCTGCTCCTTCAAGCCTACATCTCCACACCTTCTCCTTCTCTACACTCCTTTAGTCATGGCACCATTCAAGGATATCTCCAACAAGTACCAAGTTCACTTAGAGTTGGAGTCTGAATATGCAAGCACACGTAGTCTAGGATTGAGGGGAGCTTCCAAAATCCACTGTCTTCATTCTCAAGGAAAGAAGCATCTCAACCTTTGGGTAGAAGGATCCTTGTATCCTTTAGATCCTACCAACCAAAAGAGCCCTCCTTTCCATACAATGCATGAGCTAGTTTAGTTTGTTGGAAATCGACATGTGGGGTTTCTTGGTTTTTGCAATCAGTTAAACAATCCTCAGTCAATGGCTATCCAAGCAAGCGTGATGCATAGAGCCCAAGCAGAGATGCTAGCACATCTAGGAAATAGCACCATTGTTGCAATGCATAACTCTATGCAGGATCTTTAAAGGGAGAAAGAGGATCTTTATGATAAAGCCAAAGCATTGGAGTTGGAGCGAAATGTGTTGGACTTGGAGTGACATAAATTAGAAGAGTCACTCTGTAAGCTAGCTGAGTCCAAAAAAGGCTTGGAAAGATCTATATACAATCAAGTACAACGAGCCGTAGAGAAGGAATGAGAGAAGGCAGAAGAACGAGTGCAAAAGATAAAAGAGACACCTTTGGGATTGAAGGAGAGGAAAAGAAGGTACTTACATAACATGGATGCATTGACACCCACTGGTGGTGCTAGAAAGAGGAGAGTCCAGGCTACAAGGTTGGTTATCAAATGTTCCAATGAGATTACACTCTTTTGTGCTACACTATTTGTGACTAAGTTTTTATTGTGTTCTTTTTTAGGAACTTCATGGAAGATGTGATGGGAAGAATGAACAGGGATGATATTCACTATTCATATGCTCTAGCTAGTTTATTGAAGTCAAGCGATGTCATTGGGATACTAACGGCGGACCCAAGACACAAGCACCTATGTGTGCAAGTTGTTGAGGAGGTGATGAAGGACTTCAAGGATATTGTGGATGCAAAGGAGATGCTTGCAGCTTGTGATACTGCCGGTGTAAGTCGTGAAGCTTACACATCTGTTTTCCAAATTTTCAAGTCTGCTATTTTGGGAAAGTATAAGAAGTCTACAGTGCCCCTACCCACACCTTGGTCTATGAGACGTGCACGGCGAGAAACAAACCAATGTGTAAGAGAAATGCTTGGAGGGTACCATTGCATAAGGGGCACAATGACTTAGAAGAGTAAAAAGAAATCTGGCTTGCAAACCTTTGAGATGAATGCTTTCAACAATGTCTACTTAGATGTTGAGAAACTGCAACAAGCTATGGTCAAATTCTATGGCATGAGAGAAGATGGTAAGAGGAAATCCATTATAGCATTTCACTTTACTTAGTTCATTTCCTATATCATGTTTATCCTAACGATTTTTCTCTTTTATTGTACAGATTGCAATGGAAAGCTCATATTTGTCATCAAAATGGAGGAAGCTCAATTGGTCAAAGAACACAAGTTAGAGAGTCAGCATCTACATTATGAATAAAGCCTTAGCCTTTGTTCAAGGGGATGAAGAAGTAGAGCAAGATTTCTCAGTGCAATCAAAGAAAGATATATGGTGTCTGGTAGCATTTGAGACTTTGAAAGAGTGTCATGAGACATTGAAGTGGGTTCTAGATAGAACAGGAATCCCATCGACCATCTGAAGACAAGAGGAAGGGCAAACATTGACAGTCGATGGCCATGGAACCTTTCATGTTGAATGGCATCTTGCTGGTGATTTGAAAACCCTCAAGTGGTTGCATGGTTGTGATACAGGGGCAATTGAAATGAACACATGCCTTTATTGCATGTGTTGGCAATGTAAGAAAAAGGTCTTACAAGGAACCTTTTATGCTCAAATTCCCTTAATGATGTAAGACCCTACTTCACTGGAATAAGATAGACATACAATGTAACTATTGCATATGCCAGTATCATAGTGTAACCTTTTACATGAGCAAACTATTTCTTGATTCCTTAATGCCTCATCTTGAGAGTGCAAATGTTTTCCTTTAGCTCCTCCAATTGTTTCTTGCTAGTAGCAATAGCTTTATTCGATTCTATTAGTTTCTCTCAAAACTCTTCAAATTTTTTAGTAGCTTATGCCAAGGCCTCTTTCAAGATAACCAAAGCTATTCTTGGTTTCAACCAAGATGGAGAATTGCCTCTCAAAACTTCCAAGATCCATGGCAAGCTCTTACACAATGGTATTGTAATTCAATATTATGGAATTGTTCTCATCTAACCAATATTTCACAATCTCATTGTGTGCTCCATCATGGCTGCTCTTTACCAATTTGCATGCTTCTTGCTCGCTTATTGTTGTACATCCTTCCTACATTTGAAGCTCTCATGCAGTTCTTAAATCACTGCTTTGGTGTGTGCATTCTCCCTTTTAGCAGATCTACCATGTCATCTTTCTTAACGTTCAATGCCATAGGGGAGAAGTGAGGTCTCCAAAAGGCCTTGTAAGGAAATGGATTAGTGGGCTAATGCAAACCCCATGGTGGGCTCCCAAGGGGGACAAAACCCTTAACCAAGGTGGGTTAAGCCCACAATTGAGCCCACTTAACACCTCACTTGACACTTTACACCTCACCAAGGCAGGGGGGCGCTTTTGCTAAAATTTTGAATTTTGAATCTCCCTCCCTCCCTCCCTCCCTACATTTTCCTCCACCCTCCTTGCCTACTCCTCCCACCTCTCTCCTCCTCCCCTCCATACTTGCTCTGCCTCCATACCTGCTCCTCCCAACTCTCCTCTCCATGCCCCCTTCCTCCTCCGCTCCCTACCTAATCCTCCTCTCTCGCTCATCGCTCCTCCTCCCCACACTTGCTCCTTCCCCCTCCTCCATGCTTGTTCCTCATCCCTCACTCATCCCTCATGCTTTCAAAATTATCAACCATGCTCCTCCATTCTTCCTCTACTCTGTTTCAACCCCTGATGCTATGTCTTCCCTCCTCTTCCCTTGCTTGTCCTACTTACTAATGCAAGGCGTCCCCTGATGCTCCATCTTCCCTTCTCTCCTCATTCCTTGATGCTCCGTCCTCCCTCCTCCATTGCTTGTCCTACTTACTAATGCAAGGCATCCCCTGATGCTCCATCTTCCCTCCTCTCCTCATTCCCTGATGCTCCATCCTCCCTCCACCCTTGCTTGTTCTACTTATTCCTACATTATCTTGTTTCAAGACCTACCTAGCTTTCTCCATGAGCACTGATGGCACCATTGCAAGACATATCCAACAAGTACCATGTCAACTTATAATTGGAAGCTCAATATGCAAGCACTCGCAATTTGGGACTTAGAGGGACTTCGGATAATGTGCTCCACACTCTTCAATTGTAGGGGAAGAAGCATCCTAACATTTGGGTGGAAGGAACCTTGTATCTTGTGGACCCAACAACCAACTTGTAACCAAAGAGAACTCCTCATTCCATACAGTTCATGATCTTGTTTGATTTGTGGGCGATGGATATGGTGGTATGCCAAGTTATTGCCACCGATTGAATAATGTTCAGTCAATGGCTTTGAAAGCAAGTGAGGTGCAAACACTCCAAGTAGAAGAACTAGCTCATTTGGGGAATACTACCATTGTTGCAATGCACAAGTCTATAGAGGATCTTCAGTTGAAAAACAAGGAATTACAAGACAAATCCAATTCTTTGGCCTCAGAGCAACAATAATTGCAGATGAATCAATAGGCTTGTTGATAGCAAGATAGGTTTGGAGAGGCCATTGGAGAAGGAACGAGAACGAGTGTGTAGGTTGAAAGAAACACTTGTGGTACTGAAGGACGGGTAAAGAATTATAAGGGGAGAAATAGGGTCTCAAAAGTGCCTCCAATTAGTGTCCCTAACTTCAAGGGGTTAGTGGGAATTTGAGGTGTGCCAATGAGAGAGCTCTATAGAATCAGGCAATGCCATGTTGAGGTGGAGGGTGTAGGCATACTCCATTGGTTGAACCTTTTACACAAGGGTCCTCACTCCACCCCCATTGGATGGTCCTCTTACACACTAGGCCAACCAAACCCACACTCCTCCACCCTTATTAACCCTCATCCCATGTGCACCTCCCCCAGATAATCCAAATTGCATTGAATGGGTTGTAAGGCCATCTAGCCTTTGCACCTCCTCCTTCTCTCTAGATTTTGAACCAATTGAGCGTCTTCTCCTCCTCCTCCTCCATGCCACCTCTACTGCTCTGCCCCCATTGCAACCTGCTATGCCCTTTGCTTTGTTTTGCCCCCTCTTCCTGTTGCTTTGCCCCATCTTCCTGCTCTAATCTACCCTCTGTCCCCTATTGATGCTCTTCCCCCTCTCTTGGAGATTCTCTCTCGATTCATTCCCATGCCACCCTATGTTGGAGCTCCTTTCTTGTAGTTCTCACCTCCATTCCACCATCTTCTTCCAAAAGCTAGCTCCACATTTCCCTTCAAGAATGGCAAGGAGCAGACCATCCAACATTGTGGCTTCTTGTGTGCTCCACAACACCAAGAATGTGATAGATGAGTGGATCCCTTGCACATACAGCTTGAACAACTGGGTAGTTATGAAAGGATTGACCAAGGGTCCACATAAGGTTCCCAAGAGCAAGAGAGGAAAGATTTTACATGAGTGGAAGGGATGCATTCTAAAATTCAAGCTAGGGAAGAAAGGATGGCGTGCAAAGGTACAACATGTGTACATGAGAAAGGAAATGTTCCTTCCTCCTTCGCTCAATCAATCCAGGATACCTATCACATTGTAAGTAATCTTTTGGTTTTCTAAGTGCATTGAGTTACTTTTACAGATTTCATTTTGATTTTGGAGAATGACTTTTTTCATGGTAGATGTGTTTCCTTCATACTTTGAAGAGTGGAAACTTGTTTAGTCTTTCATAGGTGCTATTCATGAAAATCTTGGCAAACAATTGCATGGTAGAGAGGTCTTCCTCTTTATAACATCGGAAATACCTACAAGTTTAATGCACAAAACATTACTCCAAACAAAGTGGGGTGCTATGCATACCTTAATTCTTTCATTGGATAATATTAATGAGGCCTGGGTCGTAGATTGAGGAGCTTCATTTCATGCTACACCTCATAGGAAATATTTCCAAGATTACGTCCAAGGTGACTTTGGTATATGTGTATTTGGGTGATGATCAAGCATGTAAAGTTGTCGACAAAGCTAAGGTGCTGATAAAGCTATAAAACAAGAACCAATGAATGCTAAAGGATGTAAGGCATATTTTGGATTTCATAAGAAATCTGATTTTGTCAGGACAATTAGAGTATGGAGGATGCACGACTACAATCATAGGAAAATCATGGAATGTCACAAAGGGATCTTTGGTTTTAGCAAAGGGAGAGAAGATTGGTATGTTGTATTTATATACTAGTAATGTTTTCTCCAATATTGCTTTATCTTCTACAAATGCAAATGCAGTCTTGTGACATCATAGGCTTGGGCACATTAGTGAGAAGGGGATGCAAATTCTCCACTCAAGGAAATTGTTGCTTGGTTTGAAGTAATTTGATATCGATTTATATGAGGATTGTATTTATGGAAAACATAAAAGAGTATGTTTTCTCAAGGTTGGAAAACAAAAGAAGAGTGAAAATATACAGCTTGTGCATTCAAATGTATGGGGTCCTGCAGATGTATGATCTCTTGGTGGATCTCATTATTATCACATTTATTGATGATGCAACTATGAAAACGTGGGTTTATTGTATTCAGAGGAAATCTGATGTGTTTGAAGCATTTAAGAAGTGGAATGCCTTGGTTGAGAATGAGACACAAAAGAAGGTGAAGTGTCTTAAGTCTAACAATGGAGGTGAGTACTATAGCAAAGAGTTTGAAAGATTTTGTGCACACAATGGAATTTGTAGAGAAAACATAACTCCAAGGACACCACAAGAAAATGGTGTGTGTCAAAAAGGATGAATAGAAAAATCATGGAGCGTGCAAGGAGCATGAGGCTTCACGTAGGGTTGCCATTACAACTTTCGGTTGAAGCTACGAATACGGCTATTTATTTGATAAACAGAGGGACTTCAAGTGCATTGGATGGTGGTATTCCAGAAGAGGCATAGATAGGAGCTTTTGTCCATGTTGATAAGGAGCTGAGAACAAAGATTGAGACTAAGTCTAAGAAGTGTATTTTTATTTTATATGGAGTTGTTGAGTTTGGATATCATATGTGGGATTATGAAAGCAACAATATTATTAGGAGCAGAGATGTTTTCAATGAGACAATTATGTATAAAGATCACTTGCAGAAAAGCAAGAAAGGAAATGTAGATGAAAAATACACAGATCTTGATGAGATCATAGAGGAATTGATTCTGGATGGAATAGAGAATGAGAATGCACGGTAGTAAGAACCTCAAACACCTCTAAGTCCAAGAAGGTTTGCAAGGGTAAGTAGTCCACTTGAGTGATTTACTCCTCCTTTCAATTATGTTCTATTGAAAGATTTCGTGAACCAAAAACATATGAGGAAGCAATGCAGGTAGAGTCTAAGAAGGAGTGGGAGCAAGGCATGAAAGAGGAAATGGATTCTTTGGCTCAAAACTAGACTTGGGATTTGGTTCGGTTACCTACTTGTATGGAGGCATTGAAGAATAAGTGGGTCTACATGGTGAAGGAAGAAGGTGGAGGCAAAAAGAGCTACAAGGCAGGACTTTTGGTAAAGGGGTTTGCACAGAAGAAAGGTGTTGATTTTGATGAAATATTTTTGCATGTTGTTAAGAAGACTTCAATAAGAACTATTCTAAGTTTTGTGGTGGTAGAAGATTTTCATCTCGAGCAAATGGGTGAGAAAATAGCTTTTCTCCATGGGGATTTGGAAGAAGAGATTTATATGCAGTAGCCATGTGGGTATGAGGTCAAAGGAAAATAAGATCTAGTATGCAAGTTGAAGAAAAGTCTATATGGATTGAAGCAAGCTCCAAGGCAGTGGTACTTGAGGTCTGACAGGTTTATGGCAGAGCAAGGTTGTGCTAGATGTCATTCGGATTACTGTGTTTATTTCCAAAAATTGGATGATGGAAGATATCTAATTTTGCTATTGTATGCTGATGACATGCCTATGCAAGATATAAATGCACTCTAAAGCAAGTTGACTACTAGTACTTTTGCAATGAAGGATTTGGATGTTGCAAAGAAAATCCTTGGTATGCACACAACAAGAGACATAAAAAATCAAAATTTGATTTTGTCTCAGAGTGAATTTATTGAGAAGGTATTGGAAAGGTTTAGAATGGAGAATGCAAAGCCTATTTCTATGCCTTTGGCTAGTCATTTCAGATTATGCAAGGATATGTGTCCAAAAACACAAGAAGAAATTGATTACATGTGAAGAGTCCCATATGCATCAGCAACTAGCAGTTTGATGTATGCTATGGTATGCACTAGGCCAGACATTACACAAGCAGTGGGAGTGGTGAGCAGGTTTATGAACAATCCAGGAAAAGAGCAGTGGTTGGCAATGAAGTGGATTCTTAGATACTTGAGAGGTACCACTAGTAATGCATTATGTTTTGGAGATTCCAATGCTATTTTGCTGGGATATGTTGATTCTGATATGGCGGGTGAGAAAGATGGCAGAATAAGTACTACTGGTTATGTCTTTATTGTAGGTGGGACAATAGTGAGCTGGATTTCAAAGTTGCAAAGGTCATTGCACTCTCTACAACAGAGGCTGAATATGTTGCAATGACAGAGTCTAGTAAGGAGATGATTTGGTTGCAAAGGTTTATGGAGGAACTTGGAAAGAAGCAAGAAAATTGCAGCTTGCATAGTGGTATCCAAAGTGCTATTCATCGTGCTAAGAATCCATCCTTCCATTTAAGAACCACACACATATACAGCTTAGGTATCATTTCCATTAGGGGAGAATTGGGGTCTCAAAAGGGCCTCAATTAGTGTTTCCTAATTTCAAGGGATTAGAGAGTGATTTGAGGTGTACCAATGAGAGTGCTAGAAGGTGTGGGGTAACGGTATGTTGAGGTGGAGGGTGGGCTTGCTCTATCCCTCTCCTTCTCCCTCTCCTGTGCCTCTGTTGCTACTGCTCTGTCCCTCTCCTTCTCCCTCTTTCGTGCCTTTGTTGGAGCTACTCTCTCCCTCTCCTTCTCCCTCTCCTCTGCCTCTATTGCTACTGCTCTGTCCCTCTCCTTCTCCCTCTTTTGTGCCTCTATTGGAGCTGCATTGCCTTGTGTAGGAGTCCCATTCTTGCTGTTGCAGCCTCTGCAAGCATGGTGAGGAGAAAGGCTACAAGACCATGCAATGCTATGACCTCTTGTGTCTTCCACAACACCAGAAATTCATTGGACCCAGTCCGCCCAAAATGGCCGACTGGGGGTCAGTCTTGAAATAGGTCACCGACCACACGATAGAACTGGTGCGCAAAATAGAGCAACTAACCTACGGACCCCGTTCGGCCCACAGCCATCCGGGATCATCTGGCACTCCAAACGGGCCTCGCAACCCGAGAGTTGGCTACCCCAGGAAAAGTTCTATCTACCCTCAGTGCAGTTAGTCATGGGATGCCTTCCTGCACTTGCATGTAGCCTAGTTGGCAGTGTGCCAACTCTATCTAAAGCCATCCAGCCATCAAGCCACACATGGCCCCCATTTGGTGTCCAAACCAGGACCTACCGGATAACCGAGCTACTTAAATGCCTTCTCCTCATATGGGGGGCTTACAAGTAGAGTTAGCTGGTTCCTGTGTAGTTACACGAGAGTGGAGCATTGATATCTAACACCCCCCTCAATGTCCACCCGCAAGTGAACTTACTTTTTCGGCCCAATGCCAAGTCAATGAAGATGCCTCTCCAGCAAGTCTCTTCCAAGTGCCTTCGTGAAGATGTCCGCAGCATTCTCTGTAGTTGGACAATACACCAAGTTGACCTCTCCATCCATGATGAGCTCGCTACAAAGTGATATTGAATCTCAATATGTCTTGTGCGAGCGTGGAACACCGAGTTCTTTGCAATTTCCATACAACTCTGATTGTCACATGATAACTGCATAGGCTTGTTTTGCATTGCACCCATGTCCCCCAAAATACTCCTCAACCACAA